>NC_048303.1:66981572-67135914 GCF_013100865.1 Trachemys scripta elegans | reverse complement strand
TTGTGGCACCTTAGAGACTAACACATTTATTTGGGCAAAGAAATGCCCAAATAAATGTGTTAGTCTCTAAGGTGCCACAAGGACTCCTCGTTGTTATCACAACTCTGTTATCTTTCAAGACGTGGTGTGAAGGAGTGGCAGGGATATTCAACCAGCCAGGAAGGAAAAATTGCAGCATTTTGAGAACTGAAGAGAGCACAATTTATTTTAAAAGCACAGGCAATAAGAGCGGCAGCAAAACAACACAACAAGAAGAAAAAAAAAAAAACCCAACCTCCCAAAACCCTTTGATCCACATTGAGGATCAGCTGACCGTGCAGCCCAAACACATATATTTTAATATTAAACTTCGGAGCTTTCAACCTCTTCTTGCATTTCTTCCTCCCCCCGTTAGTGGCCTTGATCCTGCCTGTAGGTGAATCCCACTGACGGCATTGGAGAGAGGATCAAGCTTAAATCGTCAATATATTCTCTTGCCTGTGTTACTCTCTGCAGTGTAAACTGAAAAGAATGTTCCTGTCAGACAGCTCATTATGTCATCGGCTCCCATCCCTGATATAGCTGCTGCAGTGTAAAGTACAGTTCTGTTCCAAAAAGCAACTCTAAAAATGGATTCACCAGTTCCATGTTCATCGTCTCTCTCTACTTCCATATCAGATTGACCAGATTGTGCAAATACAAAGATCTGAGAATTACTTAAGCATTGGTTTTGCACAGGAATCCATGGCTGTGAGCCCCTAATCCCAGGCAGTTTCATTTACAGGATTGGGGGGTTAGATTATAAAATCTTTGGTGTAAAGGCCCCTGTCTCCTCTTTGTTTTATGCAGGGCTAAGCACGCTACCTGGCACTCAACAAATAAAACATGTGCCTATCTAATGCAGCATGGTCCTATTATTTTCAGTGATCTGGAAGAAACAATAACAGAACATGATGGCTGAAGGTCATACAGTGCCATGTAATTTGAGGGACTGTGTGCTATTTGTTAGCTCAGTGGTTTCATGAGATGCATTGGCTACACAGTAAACAACAAACAGTTTTTTTTACAACAGTTTTAAAAAATCAACATAATTTATTTCAGGCGGTTAATGATTCCCAATACAATTCACAAATGAGACAGCACTGGTCAGCAAAACAAGAGCGAGTTTGCCCTCAATATTTATTTTTAATGGCTGACCCAACTCCTGTTAAAGCCAGTCTACTGCCTATCTACTGACTTTGAATCTTGGAGACTTGGATCAGGCTTTGATACAGCAGATCTAAAGTAAGAGTGCAATTATCAGAGCTTAGTTTAATTTAGATTCCAATCATATCCTCCCTAATAAGAGTAACTTCTGTTGCCACCTGATCCACACATTTTCCATATACTCCACACTGATTTCTATACCACAAAGAAAGAAGATTGCAAGTACTGTAGGTATATAAAAATGTACGTATGTACACAAAGTATGTGAAGTGTATGTGTACACTCATACTGGGGAATGAAAATCAGCCCTATGTTGCCTAAAAATAAATGTAAACATTACATTGTAACTACACAGATTAGTGTGCATTCTTCAGCTAATGAAACCACTACACTGTTAAGTCTTTTCTAGAAAGAGATAGAGAGCTTCACTGATTAAAGACAAAAGAAATGGAAATCCCTAGGTAATACATGTTTGGGATTAATTCATTTGGCTGCAGAATACAAGTGTAAGGGGACTGTTATCCCCTTACTAACATTCAGTAGGAGTTTTGGTTGGCTAGCTCCCAGTACCAAAAGGGGAAGGGTTGATGGGAAATCAGGACCCTGAGACTGACAGTCCCCAGGGGCAAGGGGGAGAGGCCAGTGCTCCAGGTCAGCCTGATTGACAGGACAGGCAGGCTAATCAAGGAGTCAGGAGGCCGAGGGGGGCGGGAGGTCCCGTCTGCCGTGTGAGCTGGAATTGTCTGGGTCAGACAGAGTGGGGCTGAGCTAAGGAGAGAGCAGGAGCCCAAGCTGAGCTGTTGGGAGCAGAGCTGCAGCCCAAAAGCCAGAGCACAGCCCAGAGGAGCAGACCTGCCCTGGGAGCAGAGCTGCAACAACCAGAGCCAGAGGGGCCAGAAAAGCAGCCCAGGAAGCAGGTCAGAGCTGGGAGCAGAGTCACAGAAGCAGCCTGCAGAGCAGACCTGTCCTGGGAGCAGAGCTGCAGCAACCAGAGCCAGAGAGGCCAGAGAAGCAGCCCAGGGAGCTGGAGGCAGAGCAGCAGCAGCAGCTGTGCTGAGGCAGAGTGGAACAGTCCAGAGCTGGGTGCGGTGAGCAGCTGGGGAGAGGAGGGGGACCCTGGGCAGTGGGCCCAGCACAGGGAGACGCCTCGGCCAAGAGACTCTGCAGGCCAGACTTGGAGGGGGATCGTAACCCTGACAGGGCGGGGGCGACGCTGGGAAGAAGGGTCCTGCCACCTAGAGCCTGAGAGCGTGTGACCAACGCCAGAGCAAGTGTCCAACCCGCAGCATCCCTGCAGCACAGCCAGGGCTTGAGAAGGAGCCTGGGACCTACAAGGAACAGACTGTGAACTGCCCTGACGTTCCAGAGACACTGTTTGTGATGTTCCCTGCCACAGAGCGGGGTGATGTGTTTCCTTTAACCTTTCCCATTTTTCCTTATTCCTTTTTAAACTAATTGTTAATTAAATAAACTGTATTGCTTTAAATCGTATGTAATGATCAGTGAGTCAGGGAAGTGTCCAGTGCAGAGAGAGTACCTCGGAGTGGGGACACCCTAGCCTCTGACCTAGGTGACCACAGCAAGGTTGGGGGTCGAACCCCCCAGGAATCCTGGGACCAGCCTTGTTATGAGGGGTTACGAGGGCTCTGCTAGACAGGAGAGTGCAAGGGGAGTCCTTGAGGGCAGGGAGGCCTCTGGGTAAAGGAAGTGGGAATGAGAACATAGAACATAAGAACGGCCATACTGGGTCAGACCAAAGGTCCATCTAGCCCAGTATCCTGTCTACCGACAGTGGCCAATGCCAGGGGCCCCAGAGGGAGTGAACCTAACAGGCAATGATCCAGTGATCTCTCTCCTGCCATCCATCTCCATCCTCTGACAAACAGAGGCTAAGGACACCATTCCTTACCCATCCTGGCTAATAGCCATTAATGGACTTAACCACCATGAATTTATCCAGTTCTCTTTTAAACGCCGTTATAGTCAGGACTCAGATCCTTCCGCTAGCTCATTTCACCGGGGTAGTGCAGAAGCCAGGAAAGTTCCCCACAATAGCGGGACCATTCCATCGCTTACACAAGTTTTGATTTATGTTAGCTCTTATTGAAAAATATCCTATGACAAAAGAAAATATGGTACAGAAAATAATCTTATTATCAGTAACTGGGACACCTATACCCCGATATAACGCTGTCCTCGGGAGCCAAAAGATCTTACCGCATTATAGGTGAAACTGCGTTATATAGAACTTGCTTTGATCTGCCAGAGTGCGCAGCCCCGCCCCCCGGAGCACTGTTTTACCACATTATATCTGAATTCATGTTATATCGGGTAGCATTATATCGGGGTAGAGGTGTATTTATAGTATAGGAGTTCATTATTGTCCCCTTTGCAAAGTGACATTAGGCATTGCACTACAGATTGTAACAGGATGGCTACTTTACTTTTGCAAATGGAGCTTTTTTCTCTTCTTGCTGTTTTTCAGAAGAAAGGTTAACTAATTAACTGATTAACTAATGTTATAAAATGGCTTGGATGAAAGCTGTGATCTTTGTGTTTAAAGAAGGTTCTGAACTCATTGAACCATCTCTCTGTGAATGCACAAACCTCAGGATTATACAGTCTCTTCATCAAAGAGATCACTACACAACTTCACAAAACATTTAAAGAGAAGATTATAAAATAGCACTGATTATATTTTTTTTAAAAAATACTCTGTTTCTAAAGTTTAATTATAAATAACTTTTAAAATTGTAAAATAACAAATTCATCTGTTTTCCTGTTTCCTAGATTCTAATTGCGTCCAATCTAATGGTGGGGAGATGTTTTGGCAAATCTTAATTAAGGACCTGTCTAAATTAGGAAGAAAGGTTATTTTAAAAAAAATCATGCATGCTACCATGATTTGAAACACCACTTAGAACCCATCATAGACACAGTCTGACACCTTTAAACCCAGGTAAGTTGATAGGAGTTGATCCTTGGGGTGAGCATAGGTTACAACATGATTTTCAGGGTGTTAAACTCTGCCTACACTGGGTCTTAAGTGGTGTTTCAAATCATTATTTTTAATTTATTTGTGTTACCATAGTGCCCAAGAGCCGTAGGTATGGACCAGGAACTCATGCTAGCTAGGTGGTGTATAAACAAAACAAAGAGATGGTGCCTGCCTTAAAGAGCTTATGGTAGGCTAATTTGATTTCATAATGAACACCTTTTCTCCCAGGCTAGAGAGGGCCTTCGTTTAGATGATGTAGGCTGCGAGCTGCCAACACTGTTTTAAATGCTATGTCATCTAAATTTACTCCAAGCAGGTCTTTTTGGCAAGGTACTTAAAATGGTGGTAGCACATGGGTGGCGGGTATAAGAGGCTTAAGGGGAGGTTAAGCCTTCCTCCACCGCCTGTGGAGCGAGCTGCGGCCGAAAGGGGGCCCTGGCCGTGGCCCCACCTACACTCCGGCCCGAGGCCCAGCTCCCTAAGTAGCAGCCAGTGGGCTGTCTATACTGGGGCTCTCATGGTTGCTAACACTGGTGGAACTGTTCTAGTGCTAACAACGATTGGAAATATTTGAGAGATTTCCCTTTTTTGCTCTCCTATTTACCTCCATATCTTTTTCCTTCTTGTATTAGAAAGTCAGCCATCTTCCTTGACCCTGTACATTTGCAAAGTATTTTGATTTGAATCTAATATTCACAAATATGTTTAGGAATCACAGGCCTGATTTTCAGTCCCCAGCATCCATCTGAATTTGAGAGCACACATAAACTTCACACACTTTCAATACACGTATGTGTTTTTACGTACCTTTTATGTAAATTCAGTCTCCATTCTCTGTAGTGTACAAATCAGAGCAGGCCTCCATTGCCAATGCATTTTCATTGTTTCCGTCAAATGGGTACAATGGGCTTTTGCTATTCCTTTAGCTCTTTAGAGGCAGCAATGATAGAAGTATATGCTTTAAAAAAGACTAGATTTTTAAACAGTACACATATTTATCAAACTTATTTCCCACCTAAATATTAAAGGGCCTGCTTTTCAGTTTCCTCAGCAACTCTACTGGCTGGAGGCTGGGCTCTGAAATCTGGTGTGTGTGTGTGTATGTGTGAAGATCTTGTAGCCTGGACCCAAGCCAGAACAGGAATATCTATGCTGCTATTTTTAGCCCCACAGCCTGAGTCAATTAACCTGCTCTCTGAGACATACCAACTAAGGCCCAGATCTGCAAAGGTACTGAGGTGCCTAATTCCCATTGAAATCAAATACTTTTGAGGATCTGGGCCTAAGTGACTTACCCAAGATCACACGTGAACTTGTTGTAGAGCTAGGAAAAGAACTCAGCGCTCATGAGTTCGAGGTCAATGCCTGAATCACAAGACCATCTTTCCTCTTGCTATGTAGTCTTGTTAGGAACATTTCCTGCATAAATACTCCAGTCCTAGAAATCTACAAAAGCACTTCTATGGGGTGTCAAGTATGATGATGTATGTTTCCCTCATGAAAGGGTTAGATAGGTTTATGAGGGCTCTATGTAACAGAGTCATCCTTCCGAACGATGTTCAGCCGATGAAAGCAGTTTTGATGATGGCATGCTTCGGTTTGGTTTTTCATTTGTTGAGGATGGTGTTTTCAGTCAGACAGAACCTCTTTTTTGATTTTACTCTTTTTGTCCTTTCCCCCTGTGCCTCTTGTGAAGTGGCCTTGTCTGCCTAGAACCCTCTTCCTGATTTTATCCACCCTGATTCCTCCCTCTTGCTCTTTAAGGATATGACTACACAGCAAAGAAAAACCCATGGCTGGCCAATGCCAGTTAACTCAGGCTCATGGGATTCAAGCTGTACTCTTCAAGGCTATTTCATTGCTGTGTAGACTTTTGGGGCTTCTAGGATCCTCACAGGATCCTAGAACCTGGGCTCCAGCCCAAGCCCAGAAGTCTACACTGCAATGAAACAGCCCCCACAGTCTGATCCCTGCAAGCCCAAGTCAGCTGGCATAGGTCAACCACAATTTTTTGTTTGCTGTCTAGACATGCCCTCAGTCTCTCCTCAAAACTCATTCTTCGAGCAAACTCAAACTAGAGTGGTATACATATTTAAAAACCTTGTAACCCTCAAGACATATGCACTAACTGTCCTTCCATGCAAAGACAGGAACCTTATTCACTTGAGTAGTCCTCATAAGGACTACTTATTAAGGGTTTAAAGGAGTGATTGGGGCCCATAGAATTTATGTTCTTTGGGACAGGAACTTGGGGCAAGGACATTGGCATAGTTCCATTGACTTTAGTGAAACTATGCCACTCTACACCAGCTGAGCATCTGTCCCATAGTCTTTATTTGTGTTATATGTATATTGAAGGTACTATATTGATAATAATAAGATAGTAGCACAATAAGGAGCATTGTGTGGGCAGAGATTAGAAATAAACCAGGATCTCTTTACCATTTATTTGGGTAGATGAATTAAATCTGATACTAAAGCAATTGTTATTTTTCAGACCAACCTCTGGAATCTAACAGATTTCTATATAATTGTTTACAAAATTGCCCACTAGTGGATTCTTGGTTTTTTGATGTAAAATACTTTTGCATATACTTCATCCTAAAGAAGTCCATTTTCAGAAATCATCTGCTTAAGCCAAAAGAAGTATGTCTGTATATACTTATAGTTTTCTCTAATCATAGGAGGCTACCCCAGAAAGATATAGAGAGGAATTAAAAAACACTCTGCACATCTGTTCTCTTTCTGTATGTGGGCAAAACTAGTAAACTGCCTCCTCAAAGGTTTTATTTTAAGTAGGAGGAAAAAAAGATTAAGATTAAACAGCAAAAAGGAACCAGCAACACAACCTCTTCAAGTGGACTTGCAACAGAAAATGCCACATGCCAAAATGTTCTCACAACAAGACATAATCAAACTGGCCTTAATGTAGGTTGTCAATATCACATTTAATTTTAAATAGGTTTATTTAAAAAAAATAACTGTGGAGGGGCGATAGATGGCACACATATTCGAATTTTGGCACCAGACCACCTTGTGACAGAGTACATCAATAGGAAGGGGTAATTCTCCATGGTGTTGCAGGCACTTGTGGACATAGATGCCAACTCCTTGGGTGCTCTGGGGCTGGAGCACCCACAGGGAAAAATGCAGAGCACCCACCAGCAGTCAAGCTCCCCACCCCTCTTCAGGGGAAGAGGCGGGGCCAGGAAGGAGTCCAATGGGACAGGGAGGGGGTGGAGTTGGGGTGGGGATTTTGGGGAAGGGGTTGGAATGGGGGCGGGAGGGGGTGGGGTAGGCGTGGAGTCGGGGCCAGGGGTGGGGGTGAGGGGTCGAGCACCAACCGGCACCAGGAGAAGTTGGTGCCTATGCTTGTGGATCACCGTGGGCGTTTCATTGATATCAGCGCGGGGTGGTTTGGAAAGGTGCATGATGCATGCATCTTCAGGAACACTGGCGTGTACAGAAAGCTACAAGCAGGGACTTTCTTTCCAAACCAGAAGATTACGGTAGGGGATGCTGAAATGCCCATAGTGATCCTGGGAGACACGGCATACCTCTTACAGCCGTGGCTCATGAAACCTTACACGGGACACCTGGACAGCATTAAGGGGCGGTTCAACAACAGGTTGAGTAGGTACTGGATGTGCGTTTGGCAGATTAAAAGCACGCTGGTGATGCCTTTATTGCAGGTTAGACCTTAATGAGGAAAATATTCCCATGGTCATAGTCGACTGCTGTACGTCCCATAATCTCTGTGAAGCTAAGGGTGAAGGTTTGCTCAGGGGTGGAGTGCTGAGGCAGACCACTTGGCTGCTGATTTTGAGCAGCCAGATTCCAAGGCTATCAGAAGAGCCCAGAGGGGGGCAATTCGAATCAGGGAGGCTTTGAAGAAACACTTTGAAAATGAGAACCAGTAATGTATATCTCTGTGATTGGTGCTTCACTGTTACATTACATGTAGTTTTCCTAGGAAGCAATGGTGACATTTGGGGCCTTATATTCTAGTAAGCAAATGATTAAAATGCCTGTGCATGCATTGGTAGTGCCTGCTATCTCAATTTGTAGAAAACAAATAAAGATGAGTTACCATTCGAAAACTTTGATTTTATTGCACAAGGAACAGCACACATAAAATGCTTGGTGGGAAAGAAGGAACCTGAGAATGGCAGACTTTCACAGCTGTGTGTAGGTCCAGCTATCATTGTGAAAGTTGTCCGAGGGGGTGGAGTGAATGGGAAACCGAGAAGTCCCAGAAAGTGGAAAGGAATGTGCAGGCAGAATTTGGGGGTGGCATGGAAAAGAGTTCTGAATGTGTTGCATGGGAGGGCAAGCACAGATCTGCTCCGTCTGCTGCCTTATCAAGGACTTTAGTATCTGTGTTTGCTCCTCCATTACTTTAATCATCCACTCAGTTGCTTCCTGATCCTCTTTTCTGTCCTGCTGTTCGGCTTCCCAGCACTCCTTGTGTTCCCTTTTTTCTGCATTGGAGCACTGCAGGACCTCCTGGAACATGTCTTCTTTGCTGTGTCTTGGGCGCTTTCTTATCTGGCAGAGATGCTCGGCCAGGGTGCATGAGGTGTTCCTGAAGGTCACATCTGCCGAAGCATAGGGGACAATGCACAGAAGTGGGATTGTTAAATTCACACAGCATTGAAACATTTCAGTTAAATATACCTTTTGCAACATCGCAATCACTTTCTCACTGCCCCTTGCCAGGCACACATCTCTGCGAACACCCAAAGCATGGTGAGTGTTGGTGGGGAGAGGGGCGCTCCACACGGGGAAAAGAGAACACACTCTTTGCCAGGGTCGTGGTGTAGCATACTAGGAAAAAAAATCTGAAATTCTCCCAAACTTTTTCACAGGCGGGGGTCATTCTAGCAAATATCTCACTGCTAAGGGTAAACCGGGAAATGAGGGCACATCTACTCCATGCTTGTGACTTCCGTACTGCTCCCTATGCTGCTTGCCTGTGTACTTCTTTGGTTCCTGCACAACTGATTGCCAAATGGCACTGGAAAATTTCCTACAATGGGGGAAGGAACGAAGCTGCTCTGCCATGGAATCTTCGGCAGAGGATTGCCAAGTACCTTCAGGAAACTTTCCTGGAGATCTTTCTGGAGGATTCTCATGAGATTTCGGTGTGCATCAACACCCTGTTCCACAGTACCAATTAGCTACACAGGGAAATGTCCAGCTCACAGAAACACAGCCAGCCTTCTACA
Organism: Trachemys scripta elegans; assembly: GCF_013100865.1. Classification (NCBI taxonomy): domain Eukaryota; kingdom Metazoa; phylum Chordata; order Testudines; family Emydidae; genus Trachemys; species Trachemys scripta. The sequence continues at coordinate 67,126,503 of NC_048303.1, read as the reverse complement.
TTTCTATGCCCTGAACCCACCTTCACACTACACAAATCACAGCCACTTACCAGGCATCTCCTCTCCTGCTTCTTGCTTGCCAGAGAGCAACTGCTGAGACTGGCTAGATCCCTCTGGAGCCCCACCGGGCGACCCTGCTGGGAGCTGCACATCCTCGTCTAACTCCACCTCTTCATCAATAACTTTATCCCCTGGGTTAGGTCCTCTTTCTGACGCCTCCGGGCCCACTGAAGTATCCATGGGGCTCTTGGACGAGGATAATGTCCAGCTCCTTATAGAACCATCAGGTCTTAGGTGAAGCACCAGAGTGACGCTTTGCCTCCCTCACCTTATGGTACGCCTGCCTCAGCTCCTTTATCTTTGCTCTGCACTGCAGCATGTCCTGATCTTAGCCATTTTAGAACAAGCCTTGAGAAATGTGCCCATAAGTATCCTAATTCCTATGGCTCAAGCACAGCTGTGACTGCACAGCCTCCTCTGCCGATATACTGATCAGATACAACAGCTCCGCAGTGGTCCAGGCGGGAGAGCATTTGGTGCGATAACCCACCACGGTCACCTGGGAAGATGTGATGAGACCTCTCCACACTGAGCCAGCAGGAAATGGAATTTCAAAAATTCCTGGGGCTTCCAAGGGGGTGGGGTGGAATGGTGTTTACCCGGCTGAAGGGCAGGGGAGTTCAAACACCTACTGGAGGCCAATTAAAACGATGAAATCAAGGTGGTGTCTACACTGGCACTTCGTTGATAAAAATTTAGAGGAAAAAGATGTCTCTCATTGGGGTGGTTGTATTTTGTCACCAAAAACGGGCATTTTTCCTGGCAAAAGTCACATTGCAGTGTGTACGCATTCACTGTTTGGTCAACAAAAGGAAGTTTTTGTTCACAAAACTTGGTTGTGTAGACAAGGCCTAAGTAACAAAGACAAAACCTAGAAAACCTCTGGAAAGGGGAAAAAAATCCACGAGGTGGCCGTCTCTTCCTGGTAGTGTCTCATTTGGTGGGATGGATTGTGAGTCCACAGATTTAGGAGGTCCTGCCACCTCCAAACCACATGGATCTTGGAGGTACCTAGGAAAATGTCTTTCCCTTCCATACCGAACGAGAAGCTACCTGCAGGTACATCTGCTCTTCTGCTGACCTCTCTCCTTCTGGTTGCGTAAGTCCAGAAGCAGTTTTGCTGTCACTGGCTGGGGCTCCCAGCACTCCTAAGTACTGAGGGGGAGGTAATATTTCCACATGGAATTCCAGGAATAGAGCAGAGAAAGGTGCTATGGAGAATGGACCCTCTCTTGCTCCTCTTCTGGCAATCCACAAAGGCACTTCTGCATAGAGCACCTGTGGAAGGGTATCTACATGGCCAGGATGGGAGAGATGGTGCTACAGAGGAGGCACTCCCTCCTTTCCACACTAATATGAACATCAATCTCTATGAGATGACCTAAGTCATCAGGATTCAATAACACACTTTATGACTGGAGAGGTCTTAACAATCCATTTCACCTTGAATGGGCCCTTGAAATATGTGTTAACTATTTATGCTTAACAATCTGTTCCAGAGCTGAAAAAGAGCTCTGTGTAAGCTTGAAAGCTGGTCTCTCTCACCAATAGAAATTGGTCCAAAGAAAGATATTACCTCCCGCACCTTATCTCTCTAACCAACACAGCTACAATACCACTTTATTCCAGTCATATTAAAAACTAGATGCTGTGACAAAGTTCCTCCTCTGCCTTGGTGGGTCCTGCGCTTTCTGTCGGATTTGCTTGCCTCAGAGGTTCACGGTAGCCCTCAGTTTGGCCGTTTTTGCTAGAGGCTCAAACCTGCCGTTCACTCAGCTAACCTCATCACTGGCCAGCATGGGGGAAATGGAGAACAATCTCCGCAGTCTCTGTTGTCCCACCTAGTGGGTCGGGGACAGGCCAGATCCCTTTCCAAATTAAACCTTCCCCTCTGGTGTGTGTCAAAGACCAGGTCAACTCCTCCTGTGTCAGACAGGGAGTTGGGGGGAACCCGGGTCCGCCCTCTATACTGGGTTCCAGCCCAGGTCCTGTGGATAGCAGCTGTCTACAACCATAGGTGTTGACTTCTGCTCCTGCTGGTGGGTGCTCGACCCTCCTCTGCCCCTTCCACGAGGCCCTGCTCTTCCCCTGCCCCACCCACATTCCAATCCCTTCCCCAAAGTCTCCGCCCCCTCCCTGCCCCTATTCAAACTCCTTCCCCAAATCCCCGCCCCGACCCTGCCTCCTCCCCTGAGCGCACCAAGTTCCCGCTCCTCTCCCTCCCTCCTAGACTGGCCAAACAGCAGTTTGGCGGCGGCCAGGGGAAGCGCTGGGAGGTAGGCGGAGGAGCAGGGATGTGGTGCGCTCAGGGGAGGAGGTGGGGCAGGGGGGAGGGGAGCTTGGCTGCCAGTTGGTGCAGAGCACCCACTAATTTTTCCCCATGGGTGCTCCAGCCCTGGAGCATCCACGGAGTCGACGCCTATGTCTACGACGTCTCCTGTATCAGCTGCGTGAGAGCTACAACTCCCTGGGCTACTTCCCCAAGGCCTCCCCCCAGCACCTTCTTTATCCTTACCGGAGGACCTTCTTCCTGAAGCCTGATAATACTTGTACTCCTCAGTCCTCCAGCAGCACGCCTTCTCACTCCCTGCTCCTTGCACGCCCCCCACTAACTGATGAGAGGTCCTTTTTAAACCAGGTGTCCTGATTCGTTTGCCTGCCATAATTGATTCTAGCAGGTTCCTGATTGCTCTAGGCCAGCCCCTGCTCTGGTCACTCAAGGAACAGAAAACTATTCATCCATATTTGCCTTCTACCAGATTCCTGCACCCAACTGGTCTGGGTTTGTCACAATGCACAGACAACTGCAATTACAGAAGTGGAATATCAAGGTGGGGTCCTCTGACAGCTAGAAAATGTTTTCCCCTTTAAGGGATAAAAATGCACAGCTTTCATTTTGTGCCCGTCGTTTTTCCTGTTCAAGGCACTTTAACTCTCTTCCTCTTATCATTCAATTTAGTGCACCATCTGCTCATTCAGGACTTAGTATTTTCAGCTGAGATATCAAAAGGAAGAACACATTAATCAAACATTAGCACTTTTGAAGCAAGTATGATCTAGAAGCAGCAGACATATAAATCATGACACTTAATTACTTCTCACATCTTTCTAGAATGCTGTCTGCAGGAATGTGTGCACCTCACAGTTTGCAGCTTTATCCTGATTTTAAGTACCCAGTCTGCAAGGCCAGGAAAATAAGATTTTCTTCATGACATTAAGAGGATTCTAGAATACAGTCCTGCTTAAAAACCTAATAAACTAGAAACAAAATTGATGCCCTTTCAGTATATTTGCTGCAAATCAAAATATGGTTAATAAATTACACACACGGAATGCCAAAATAGGGTTAGAAAAGACAGCATTAAAAGTCAAGCTCTGGAACAAAGAAGTGACAAAATGTAAGCGATCTGGGAAAGAGTTTAGAACAAAGAGACAATTATTGGCTGGGAGAGACATTGTAACAGAAATGAGTAGGTAAGAATAGATATACTAAACTGCAGTTAAGAGAGATGTGATTGTTTCTAGACTAATTGTTTTCCATTTCACTTCACACAATCATAACGTCTGTGACCTTCATATTTTGTCCTTCACCAAGCAATTCAAGATTTTGTTCATAGAAGAAAAACAAAACCTGCAATTATAGTCATTAAGGTTTCTTTCAACTGATTTATTTGGTTTATTTCATTTCTCTAATGCCCCAATCCTATTCCAGATTTCATTTTAATTTAATTTCAATTTATTTTGTCTTTATAGTTTTTCTCTTCCAGGATATATTCATTTTTTCCCCCTGGACAGGTCATCTCACTAATAACATTTCTTTTTTCTCTTATTGATAAGCCAGATATTGATGTTGCAGAGACAGGGCTGCTTGGTTTTAGAACTTGTGTGGCCAAAAAACAATTAGCAAGTTGTCCTTCCTAATGGCCAGAGTTAGGCCTTAAAGTTCTGTACCTCCCTTGTATGTTTTATTCCTGGGGAAATTCTGTGACACTGCGTGTGCATAGAATTCATGTCCCCCACAGATTTCTATGCTTCCCAGCAGAAAAATGACTTTCTGACAGGGAAGCAAAGGGAAGATGTAAGAGCAGTCACACACCACTCCCTAGCTGTGCAGGTACATCGTTTCAGGCACCCGGAGCAGCTGGCAGAGAGGTAAATCACTGCAGGGCTGGGGACACCCCTGCCAGTGGCTCCTACCCTGAGCCAGGATCAGCTGCTAGTCCCGGCTGGGCTGGAGGCAGGAGAGGATGGGACTTCCTCTTCCCCTGTAAGGAGTGGCTGGGGCTGTGTCAGACCCACCCCCAGAAACCTCCCCCAGCTGCAGGAAGCTCAGCATCCTCCCCTGTTTCCTGCCCTCATTGCTACTCAGCTGTGGGGGAGGGGGAGTGTCACTGTATGGGAGCTGCTCCCCCATCCACTCAACCTCCATGCATCAGGACCTTCCATACCCAGGCACTCCCGCCAAGCCTCACCCCATACACCCAGAACCCCCTAGCCCTCCATACCTAAACCCTACCCCATTGAACCTCAACTCCTGCATCTGAAGCCCCCTGCACCCAGATCCCCTGCCTCTGGATTCCCACCCCTGCACCCAGACCTCGCCCCACTGAGCTCCCTGCACTCAAACCCCCACCCTATGGGCCTCAGCCTCCTGCGCTACCCTGAGCCCACACACTGACCCCAATTAGCTGCACCCAGACCCCCACAATACCAAGCCCCACTCCCAGGGGCGGCTCTATGGTTTTTGCCACCCCACGCATGGCAGGCAGGCGGCTTTCGGCGGCGCGCCTGCAGGCGGTCCGCTGGTAACACGGATTCGGCGGCATGCCTGCGGGAGGTCTGCCGGTCCTGTGGCTTTGGTGTACCCGCTGCCAAATTGCCGCCGAAGCCGTGGGACCGAAGGACCTCCCGCAGGCATGCCGCCGAAGGCTCCCTGAATGCTGCCCCCACCGCGACTGGCAGGCCGCCCCCCACGGCTTGCTGCCCCAGGCACGCGCTTGGTGCGCTGGTGCCTGGAGCTGCCCCTACCCACTTCCCCAGCACCTAGACTCCCCTGCTGAGACCCGCATACCCAGACTCCTCCACTGAGCCCCAACCACTTTCACCTGGAAACCCCTGCAGAGTCCCATTGCCCCCGCACCTGGAACCTCCCAGTGAGCCTCTGTGCATCCAGATCCCCCCACACCTAGAGACCCCACTGAGCTGCCTGCAGCCAGATTGTCCCACACAGAATCCTCTCACCCCACACCTGGATTCTGCCTGGTTGAGCCTGCCTGCCCTATACCTGGTGGGCCTGGTGTAGAGGGACAGGGCCTCAGGGTGTTTCTGGGTCAGGCCCAGGCCTTGTGCTGTGTCAGGGTTGGGTGCAGCCTCACCACTGAGTCTGTTCCTTGGGGTTGGGATGGGGAGGTTGCAGGGTGATCTCCCACCTTCGTGCAGCTAGTGGCCTGTGCTCCCCACTGCCATGCTGGAGCCTCTGTGCAGATTTCTTAATTTTTTGGTGCAGAATGCCCTCAGGAGTACTATTACTAACACCACAATACATCAGGACTGATAATATGAGCAGAGTTGATATAACGGTAAGAGACTTCTGGAGTATACAATATGTGTGTATAAGAAGAGATGTGTCTCTCTCTTGTATGCCTCTCTATTCCATGTGGAACACGTGGCCCCAACCACTGCCTTCCATCTTTGCTGGTTTCCTGCTGCAGTCTTAGCTTCTTCTTATGTCATTGTAATAGCTTTAAATTTTGCTACTTTTGTGTTATCCTATATCTACCTCATCGCCTTCTGCCTTGGGTATTCCAAGTCTAACAGCTGTCTTGTTATGTTATTTGGGTCTTTCCTTTGGGTCCTAGCCAGCTCCAATTTTTGTTCTGTAATTTTCTGTCCTACCAGTTTCTGTATTGTCCTCCTACAAAGTTCTTCGTTTGTGATATTTTCTGACCATTTAATATTGAGGATTTGTCTAAGTCAGCTGTTTATGAAAACTTGGAGTTAGATAGGAAAATCCTAATGAGTTTCCAAGTCTCAGCACCATATACTAAGACTGACTTTACAATGAGTGGGCCTGACTGTTATAAAAAGGCAGTCAGCAGCGGACCAGCTGAGCAGCGAACAGCGGAGGCTAACAGAGGGAGTTTGCCTGGGAGTTCGCAGAGAGCCCACTGAGGCTTACATCTCGCGGGCTTCTGTGAGTTGCTGCAACAGCTGAGGAAGCACTTAGAAGGAAGGTGATATGGAAGGTGAGCATTCAGTTGTTATAACCTGCACAGGTTGTGCCATGTTTGTCTTTCTTCCACAGGAGAAGAAGCGACTTTGTCTGTACAAAGTGCAAGCTGGTCTCCATATTGGAAGAGAAGGTTCGAGGTCTGGAGAAACAAGTATTGACCCTGCGTTGCATACGAGAAAATTAAGATTTCCTGGACAGACATCAGGATATGCTTCTACAGGCACAATGTTCTGAAGAATCGGAGCAGGTTGCGCAGAGGGGACTGAGGGATGGTGAAGCAAATTGGCAGCATGTGACCTCCAGAAGAAGGAAGAGGAGCATCCATGTACCAGCAATGGAGATACAGGTGAGCAACTGTTTTCATGTTCTCTCCACAAGTACTAATGCGGAAGTGGAGTAGATGATCCATCTGAGGGAAGGGAGCAGAAGGAGACTCCACCGATTGGAAGGCATGAGATGCACTGTCCTAGGGATGGGGTTTCCACGACCACCGCTCCCAAGAGAAGGAGAAGGGTGGTGGTGGTCGGGATCTCCCTCCTCAGGGGGACTGAGTCATCTATCTGCCACCCCGACCGAGAAAACCAAGAGGTCTGCTGCTTGCCAGGAGCTAGGATTCACAATGTGATGGAGAGACTGCCGAGACTCATCAAGCCCTCAGATCTACCCCTTCCTGCTTCCCCAAGTGGGCACCAATGATACTGCTATGAATGACCTTGAGCGGATTACTGCAGACTACGTGGCTCTGGGAAGAAGGATAAAGGAGTCTGAGGCGCAAGTGGTGTTCTCGTCCATCCTCCCTGTGCAGGGAAAAGGCCTGGGTAGAGACCGTCGAATTGTGGAAGTCAACGAATGGCTACGCAGGTGGTGTCGGAGAGAAGGCTTTGGATTCTTCGACCATGGGATGGTGTTCCAAGAAGGAGGACTGCTAGGCAGAGATGGGCTCCACCTAACAAAGAGAGGGCAGAACATCTTCGCAAGCAGGCTGGCTAACCTAGTGAGGAGGGCTTTAAACTAGGTTCACCGGGGGAAGGAGACCAAAGCCCTGAGTTAAGTGGGGAAATGGGATACCGGGAGGAAGCACGAGCAGAAGAGTGCAAGAGGGGAGGACTCCTGTCTCAGACTGAGAAAGCAGGATGATCAGCGAGTTATCTTAAGTGCCTATACACAAATGCAAGAAGCCTGGGAAACAAGCAGGGAGAACTGGAAGTTCTGACACAGTCAAGGAACTATGATGTCATTGGAATAACAGAGACTTGGATAACTCACATGACTGGAGTACTGTCATGGACGGATATAAACTGTTCAGGAAGGACAGGCAGGGCAGAAAAGGTCGGGGGAGTTGCATTGTATGTAAGAGAGGAGTATGACTGCTCAGAGCTCCGGTATGAAGCTGCAGAAAAACCTGAGAGTCTCTGGATTAAGTTTAGAAGTGTGAGCAACAAGGGTGATGTCGTGGTGGGAGTCTGCTATAGACCACCAGACCAGGGGGATGAGGTGAACGAGGCTTTCTTCCGGCAACTAGCACAAGTTACTAGATCGCAGGCCCTGGTTCTCATGGGAGACTTTAATCACCCTGATATCTGCTGGGAGAGCAATACAGCGGTGCACAGACAATCCAGGAAGTTTTTGGAAAGTGTAGGGGACAATTTCCTGGTGCAAGTGCTGGAGGAACCAACTAGGGGCAGAGCTCTTCTAGACCTGCTGCTCACAAACCGGGAAGAATTAGTAGGGGAAGCAAAAGTGGATGGGAACCTGGAAGGCAGTGACCATGAGATGGTCGAGTTCAGGATCCCGACACAAGGAAGAAAGGAGAGCAGTAGAATACGGACCCTGGACTTCAGAAAAGCAGACTTTGACTCCCTCAGGGAACTGATGGGCAGGATCCCCTGGGAGAATAACATGAGGGGGAAAGGAGTCCAAGAGAGCTGGCTGTATTTTAAAGAATCCTTATTGAGGTTGCAGGAAAAAAACATCCCAATGTGTAGAAAGAATAGTAAATATGGCAGGCGACCAGCTTGGCTAAACAGTGAAATCCTTGCTGATCTTAAATGCAACAAAGAAGCTTACAAGAAGTGGAAGATTGGACAAATGACCAGGGAGGAGTATAAAAATATTGTTCAGGCATGCAGGAGTGAAATCAGGAAGGCCAAATCACACTTGGAGTTGCAGCTAGCTAGAGATGTTAAGAGTAACAAAAAGGGTTTCTTCAGGTATGTTAGCAACAAGAAGAAAGTCAAGGAAAGTGTGGGCCCCTTACTGAATGAGGGAGGCAACCTAGTGACCGAGGATGTGGAAAAAGCTAATTTACTCAATGATTTTTTTGCCTCAGTCTTCACGAACAAGGTCAGCTCCCAGACTGCTGCACTGGGCAGCACAGTATGGGGAGAAGGTGACCAGCCCTCTGTGGAGAAAGAAGTGGTTCGGGACTATTTAGAAAAACTGGACGAGCACAAGTCCATGGGGCCGGACGCGCTGCATCCGAGGGTGCTAAAGGAGTTGGCGGATGTGATTGCAGAGCCTTTGGCCATTATCTTTGAAAACTCATGGCGATCGGGGAAGGTCCCGGATGATTGGAAAAAGGCTAATGTAGTGCCCATCTTTAAAAAAGGGAAGAAGGAGGATCCGGGGAAGTACAGGCCAGTCAGCCTCACCTCCGTCCCTGGAAAAATCATGGAGCAGGTCCTCAAGGAATCAATTCTGAAGCACTTGGAGGAGAGGAAAATGATCAGGAACAGTCAGCATGGATTCACCAAGGGCAAGTCATGCCTGACTAACCTAATTGCCTTCTATGAGGACATAACTGGGTCTGTGGATGAGGGGAAAGCAGTGGATGTGTTATTCCTTGACTTTAGCAAAGCTTTTGATACGGTCTCCCACAGTATTCTTGCCAGCAAGTTAAAGAAGTATGGGCTGGATGAATGGACTATAAGGTGGATAGAAAGCTGGCTAGATCGTCGGGCTCAACGGGTAGTGATCAACGGCTCCATGTCTAGTTGGCAGCCGGTTTCAAGCGGAGTGCCCCAAGGGTCGGTCCTGGGGCCGGTTTTGTTCCATATCTTCATTAATGATCTGGAGGATGGCATGGACTGCACTCTCAGCAAGTTTGCAGGTGACACTAAACTGGGATGAGTGGTAGATATGCTGGAGGGTAGGGATAGGATACAGAGGAACCTACACAAATTAGAGGATTGGGCCAAAAGAAACCTGATGAGGTTCAACAAGGACAAGTACAGAGTCCTGCACTTAGGATGGAAGAATCCCATTCACTGTTACAGACTAGGGACCGAGTGGCTAGGCAGCAGTTCTGCAGAAAAGGACCTAGGGGTTACGGTGGACGAGAAGCTGGATATGAGTCAACAGTGTTCCCTTGTTGCCAAGAAGGCTAACGGCATTTTGGGCTGCATAAGTAGGAGCATTGCCAGCAGATTGAGGGACGTGATCGTTCCCCTCTATTTGAGATTGGTGAGGCCTCACCTGGAGTACTGTGTTCAGTTTTGGGCCCCACACTACAAGAAGGATGTGGAAAAATTGGAAAGAGTCCAGCGGAGGGCAACAAAAATGATTAGGGGGCTGGAGCGCATGAGTTACGAGGAGAGGCTGAGGGAACTGGGATTGTGTAGTCTTCAGAAGAGAAGAATGAGGGGGGATTTGATAGCTGTTTTCAACTACCTGAAAGGGGGTTCCAAAGAGGATGGTTCTAGACTGTTCTCAGTGGTACCTGATGACAGAACAAGGAGTAATGGTCTCAAGTTGCAGTGGAGGAGGTTTAGATTGGATATTAGGAAAATCTTTTTCACTATGAGGGTGGTGAAGCACTGGAATGGGTTACCTAGGGAGGTGGTGGAATCTCCTTCCTTAGAGGTTTTTAAGGTCAGGCTTGACAAAGCCCTGGCTGGGATGATTTAGTTGGGAATTGGTCCTGCTTTGAGCAGGGGGTTGGACTAGATGACCTCCTGAGGTCCCTTCCAACCCTGATATTCTATGATTCTATGGTTCTATGATGTTAAATATTTGAAGTTTAGTTTGGAGGGCGAGATTTCTGTCTGAGATATAGACATACAGATATTTCTTACAGTTGATAGTCTACAACCAGCCTGCCCTCTGTTTTCCCTTGGAAGGTTCTGTCCTTGAAATTTGGTTATCTGTTACAAATATTTTCATATGGAGGTGCTGCAAACATTTGTACACCTGCATAACTTTACATATCTGAAAAGTTAGCTTTTCTTTTATTCACTCGCTATGGGTCTGGTCCTATAAATTGCTGAGCACCCTTTACTCCCATTGGAATTAATGGGTCTGATTCTGTTCTTCTTGATTTCCGTGAAAGTTTTGCCATTGAGTCCAACAAGAGTGGAAGATCTGCAGCAACTTGTTGGAGGTGCTCATGTTTCAGGGGGTTGGGCAGCATGAGTTAAAATAAGACTGTTGGACTCTGAAGAGTGATCCTTTTATTTTGACACACTAAAAGCCAACACACACAGTCATTGGGAATGGTAAGCTTTTCTACCCTTTCCCAAATGCCTTGAGACCTTATTCTGATTTGACTCACACCATGTTTATATCGGTACAATTCCATTGACTTCAGTGGAGTTAGTCCAGATTTACATTGACGTGAGAAGAGAATTGGTTCTTATGTCTGTCAGCAGGACTGATCCTGGCTTTTCTACACATTTTAAATACAATTCTAAGAAATATATTTAAAAATCATGTTTGCCTATAGATTACAGTATGGTGATCATTAATACCTCATGACACTGAGCTCACAGATTAAACTGAGAGCTTACTGCAAACATAGGGAATACATTATCTTTTGAATGACAAAGTGTATAAAATGCCCTTCAATTCCTAGTGGTAAAGTAAGTGTTCCTGTCTGATTGTACATACAGAATGCTCAAATATTTGTAAGATAGTACTTGTTTTGTGCTCAGAAATTTATATTCTTATCCAAATCGATAATTGCCAAACAACTTCAAATTCCACAAACTTTTATGTGATAGTAAAACTCCAAAGAGACACAGTACACAATGTTGTTGTAGCCATGTTTGTCCCAGGATATGAGAGAGATAATGGGGGGGGGTGAGGTAATATTTTTTATAGGACCAACTTCTGTTATTGGAAGAAACAAGCTTTCGAACTTCACAGAGCTCTTCTTCATGTCTGGAAAAGGTAACCAGATTGCCACAGCTAAATATAAGGTGGGACAGGTTGTTATGCATAAGGGTTTAACAGGTTGCATGCGACCACTTAAAATGAAGTGGACAATTAACACCTCCACAATCAGAGGACAAAGGAGGGTTAGTAGGTTACAAAGGGCTTGGCTACACTTGCAGATGTAGAGCGCTGGGAGTTAAACCAGCCTTCGGTGACCGCAGCAGGGAAAACGCTGCCGTGTGTTTACACTGTCAGCTGCAAGCGCAGTGGTGTGGCCACATTAGCAGCTCTTGCAACGCCACAGAGAGCAGTGCATTGTGGTAGCTATCCTAGTGTGCAAGTGGCTGCAGCATGATTTTCAAATGGGGGGCTGGAGTGTCACTGGGAGTGTGTTGTGTGTATGTGGCGGGGAGATACAGTGTGTTTTGGGGGCAGAGAGTGTGTCAGCATGCTGTCTTGTAAGTTCAGACAGCAGCAGACCCCCACAGTAATGGTTTGCTTTGTCCCGGAGCAGATAAGCATGCCGGCTGTGAGAAAAGGGAGCTTTGAAAGGGGATATCCACATGCCTGCAGCCGAGTTCAAAACAATTACCAGAGTGGTCACTTGACTTCAGGGGATTATGGGACATTTCTGGAGGCCAATCACAGCGCAGTAATGCAACACGTCGTTCACACTGACACCTGGGCATTTCAGCCGGGGTGCAGCAAGCTTTATGATTCTCCTGGAGGTGGATTACCAGGAGCGCTCCAGCTGCAGAGTCCAGGAGCTATAAGTGCCTTGCCAGTGTGAACACCTCAGGAGTTAGGGTGCCTGGGGCTGATTTAATGAGCTCTAACTTGCAAATGTAGCCAAGCCCTTTGGTTGTAATGAGCCATAAAACCAGTGTCTCTGTTGAGTCCATGATTTTTAGTGTCTAGCAAAGTTATGAATTTATATTCCCGGGCTCATCTTTTGAAGGTGTTGTGCAGGTTTCTTTTGTGAAAAGTGTTCACCAATAGGTGATATGATATTTTTGATTTTTATCATTTTTCTGTGCAAATTCATTCAAGAGCGTAATGATTGTCTTTTTTCCACCCACATAGTTGTTATCGGGCATGTGGTCTGTTTTGGCATGTGTTGATCATCATAGCAGTGGAGATAAGTCTGCAGGTTTTGCATTGTTGTTCTGGCAGGGTTTGGTGCTGCTTTGAGTTGGTGTATCCTGATCAGTAGGGAGCTTGCTTCTGAAGATGAACTTGGAGAGATTGGGAGGTTGTTTGAATGCCAAAAGAGGTGATTGGGAAAGATTTCTTTCAGGATGTTGTCCCCATTGAGTATGGATTGTAATTGTTTGATGATGCTCTGTATGGGTTCCAGTGTGGTGTGGCAGGTGACAAGTAGAGGTGTGTGGTCAGTTTTGTTTTGTTTTTTCTGTATGGAAGCAGTTTCTCTCTGGGATCTGGGTGGCCTGCTGCATGATGCAATCTACTTCTCTGGTGGAGTGCCCTTATTTGCTGAAAGTGGTTTTAAGTGTGTTAAGGTATCTTTCTCCTAGAGCATATTCTGTGGTATTTGAGTGCCTTGCTGTAGATAACAGATTTCTTCGTAAAAAGCAACAGAGGGTCCTGTGGCACCTTTGAGACTAACAGAAGTATTGGGAGCATAAGCTTTCGTGGGTAAGAACCTCACTTCTTCAGATGCAAGTAATGGAAATCTCCAGAGGCAGGTATAAATCAGTGACTTGTGTCCATTTATCCTCTTGCGTAGTGACTGTCCAGTTTGGCCAATGTACACAGCAGAGGGGCATTGCTGGCATATGATGGCATATATAACATTGGTGGACGTACAGGTGAATGAGCCAGCGATGTTGTAGCTGATCTGGTTAGGTCCTGTGATGGTGTTGCTGGTGTAGATATGTGGGCAGAGTTGGCATCGAGGTTTGTTGCATGGGTTGGTTCCTGAGTTAGAGCTGTCACCAGCAACCACGCACCGCACCATAACAACTCTAACTCAGGAACCAACCCATGCAACAAACCTCGATGCCAACTCTGCCCACATATCTACACCAGCAACACCATCACAGGACCTAACCAGATCAGCTACAACATCACTGGCTCATTCACCTGTACGTCCACCAATGTTATATATGCCATCACGTGCCAGTAATGCCCCTCTGCTATGTACATTGGCCAAACTGGACAGTCACTACGCAAGAGGATAAATGGACACAAGTCAGATATCAGGAATGGCAATATACAAAAACCTGTAGGAGAACACTTCAACCTCCCTGGCCACACAATAGCAGATGTAAAGGTAGCTATCTTACAGCAAAAAAACTTCAGGACCAGACTCCAAAGAGAAACTGCTGAGCTCCAGTTCATTTGCAAATTTGACACCATCAGATCAGGATTAAACAAAGACTGTGAATGGCTATCCAACTACAGAAGCAGTTTCTCCTCCCTTGGTGTTCACACCTCAACTGCTAGCAGAGCACCTCACCCTCCCTGATTGAACTAATCTCGTTATCTCCATACTGATTTATACCTGCCTCTGGAAATTTCCATTACTTGCATCTGAAGAAGTGAGGTTCTTACCCACGAAAGCTTATGCTTCCAATACTTCTGTTAGTCTTAAAAGTGCCACAGGACTCTCTGTTGCATCTCCATGTAGACAGCGCTAGGTCAACAGAAGAATTCTTCCATTGATCTAGTTACCCCTTCTAGGGGAGGTGAATTACCTACACTGATGGGAGAATCCCTTCCGTTGGTGTAGGTAGTGTCTGTGCTGAAGCACTGCAGCTCATTGCGCGTACTCATCGCTCGCTCGTAACTCACTCATCGCTCGTCAGCCACTGGCTCGTTGCTTCTCCAGTATAGGCTACAAATTGTTATAATGAGACATTTTAACCTAGTGTCTCTGTTGAGTCCATGATTTTTAGTGCCCACCAGACAAACAGACCAACTGACAACTCTCCGATGCTACCTACTAAGAAGAACTCAAATAAGACCCCCAAACACAATTCACAATTCACCCAGGTTGTCTGTGGGTGAGGACTGGCCTGCCTCCCAAGGTCTGTGAAAGTGAGGGATCATTGTCCAGGATGGGTTGTAGATCACTGATGATGTGTTGGAGAGGTTTAAGCTGAGGAATGTAGGTGATGGCCAGTGGAGTTCTGTTGGTTTCTTTTTTGGGCCTGTCTTGTAGCAGGAGGCTTCTGGGTACACGTCTAGCTCTGTTGATTTGTTTCTCTATTTCCTTGTGTGGGTCTCGTAGTTTTGAGAATGCTTGGTGAAGATCTTGTAGGTGTTGGTCTCTGTCTGAGGGGTTGGAGCAGATGGGGTTGTACCTCAGCGCTTGGCTGTAGACGATGGATCGTGTGGTGTGTCCGGGGTGGAAGCTGGAGGCATGAAGGTAAGCGTAGCGGTTGGTGGGTTTTTGGTATAGGGTGGTGTTAACGTGGCCATCGCTTATTTGTACAGTGGTGTCTAGGAAGTGGACCTCCCGTGTAGATTGGTCCAGGCTGAGGTTGATGGTGGGGTGGAAGCTGTTGAAATCATGGGGGAATTCTTCCAGGGTCTCCTTCCCATGGGTCCAGATGATGAAGATGTCATCAATGTAGTGTAGGTAGAGAAGGGGTGTGAGTGGACAAGAGCTGAGGAAGCGTTGTTCCAGGTCAGCCATAAAAATGTTGGCATATTGTGGGGCCATGCGGTGCCACTGGTCTGGAGGTATATATTGTCACCAAATTTGAAATAATTGTGCGTGAGGATAAAGTCACAGAGCTCAGTAACAAGTTGTGCTGTGTCATCATCAGGGACACTGTTCCTGACAGCTTGTATTCCATCTGTGTGTGGGATGTTTGTGTAGAGAGCCTCTACATCCATGGTGGCTAGGATGGTGTTTTCTGGGAGATCACCAATGCATTGTAGTTTTCTCAGGGATGTAACTTACCTTGCTCAGGGGTGTAGATTTTTCACACCTGTGAGCGATGTAGTTATGTAGTATAGACCAGGCCTAACTCTCCTTTGTCCTATGACTGCAGAGGCATTAATTGCCCACTTCATTTAAGTGGTCTCATGCAATATGTGTTAAGCTCTTATACTTGACAATCTGTCGTATTTTGTATTTAGCTGTCACAGTCTGGTTACTTTTTCCACACTTGAAGAAGATCTCTGTGAAGTTCAAAAGTTTGTCTCTGCTGCCAAGAGAAGTTGGTCCAGTAAAAGTTATTATCTCATTCACCTTGTCTCACATAATATAAAAAGCATTTTCAAAGGTGCTCTGTGGCTATGTTCTTTTTACACCAAAGCCATTTTGATGTTTGACTGATTACTGCCTAAAAATGTAAAAGACGTAACAAAATGTAATAGTAAGTGTAGTTATGCAATGCACAAACCTCCATCATGTACAGATCTGTTCAATACTAAGGGTCTTTAGAACATGATACAGTGTGTAACACGACAGATACAACTTTAAGAGAGTGAGTGAATGTTGGCTGTGCAACCCTACCATCCATCTTATTTTGTATTTCTTACAGTTGTGGACCATCTCTAATTTAAACTGTGAAAAAATCATCTCCTCTTCGTCCAATGCAACCAGAAACATATCTGTTTAAGCATGTAAGTAATTGCAAATCCCTCAAAGCTGTGCTGCATGTGGTATCCATTAACGGGTTAATTTCTAAAAGCCACAGCTCTTACTAGTTGCTAGGTAACAGTCTTCTTATTTCAGGCTGTGATAACCCAATGAGTTTGTTTTGATGTTATGCTTGTAACTTGATATTTTGCTGTGAAAGTCTGGGTGGGATGGACTTTCTGTGAAATCCCGCAAAAATAGAATTAGTTGACTTTGTTCAGTTTGCTCGTACAATTTTTTAAATTATGCTGAGTTGAATTTATTGTCTTAATGAAGCCAGTTGTACTCAGCTCCTGTGCACGTGTAACATTTTGCATTACTAGTACAGGGTAACTTGAATCCTTTAAAATATACACATGCAGTCTTTAATTATAATTGTTGTGAGACTCATAGCCTTGAAGTTCTTGACTTCTATCAATGTGGTGAGTGGACAAAGCACTTGATTAGGAATAGGGAGACCTAGGGTTCAATTTCCAGCTCTGCCACTGGGCTGTTGGGTGACATAGGGCAAGTTGTTTTGCCTTTCAGTTTCCCCATCTGCAAAATGGGAATAATGATACTGATCTCCTTTGTAAAGTGCTTTGAGAGCTACTGATTAAAACTGTTTATATATGAGCTAGGTATTATTATGCATGTAAAATCTCAATGTAATATTAATGTATTTTTCCATTATATTTTGTAAGCAACAGAAAGAAAGATATGAAGGACAAGGAAGGTATAAAAGACAAGGAAAGAAGAGGGATCGGCAATGGGAGAAGACACAACTATAACCCACAGATTTTAATCCCTTTGTAGTATGTGACATTGGATACGTCTTCACTACCCACCGGATCAGCGGGTAGTAATCGGTCTATCAGGGATCGATTTATTGCGTCTCGTCTAGATACGATAAATCCATCCCCGAACGCGCTACCCGTCGACACTGGAACTCCACCAGAGCGAGAGGAGGAAGTGGAGTCGACGGGGGAGCTAGGTAAATTGATCTAAGATATGTCGACTTCAGCTACACTATTCTCATAGCTGAAGTTGCGTATCTTAGATCGATCCCCCGCCCAGCGTAGACCAGCCCATTGTAATAAATATTTCCCAATAACATAGGCTGTTAGGTTTCATATTAAGGTCTCTGTCTTTCAAGGAGTTCTGTGTGAGCGGATCCCCATGTTGTGCAGAGGTCTGTACTCTAAATTGTCCAAGATAAAATACAACTCAGCCTGTTACATAACAAGCTTATAAAAGTCAGCAAAAGTTAAAGGTAGAAAGACTGAATTAGTTCTTGAGGTGATTTGGGAGTCTGTCTGTGCAATTTATGATTCTGTGTGAGATTGTGAACTCTCTGGATGTATCTTTACTAAGCTGCAAACTCCATTTTGAAATGTGAGCTAGTTGCCTTCTCTGTGGCCTCTTTGTCTTTGCCTCTATATTAGACTCGAATTCCAAGTTGTAGGGTAGAGGGCTGACAACAGAGGGTCATTAAATCGGGGCGATCCTCTATTCAAATACAAACATCCTAAACTGTAGGTGGGCTCCCACCCAGAAGAACTGGTGTGTCGTCCCCCACGCCCGAGGTTTTCTGGCCACAGAGTCACTTAGCAGGGGTCAGTGATCACCTGTTGAGGCTGATCGGGAGGTTGCCTAACAGAGCAACTATAAAGTCCAAGGTCTTTGATCTATTTAGAGTCTTAAGCCTTTTTCACCATCTCAAGATGAGGGAAACTGCTTCAGGAACCTGATGAAGTAGGGGTAACCCTGCTGACCTGAACAAAGATGGTCCCCTAAGGACTCCCAAGGGAAGGGTGAACTAAAGTGAGGGGACTGTGTTCAGAGTGATTGGTGTTTTCTATATGACCTGTATATTTCTTGTGCTAATAAAGAAAGGACAATAGCATTTTAGAACCCTGTGCAAAGTATCTGTGTTATGTGCTACAGCGTATTATGTGCCCCTTGAAGAGCTAAACCAGAAGGATCACACCTTCAGGTGGAGTTCTGGGAAAGGGTGTGTTTAAGCTATGGGCGAGTCGGAGGGGTCAGCTCTGGTTCCCAGGGACTGGGCGGTTGGACTACATGGTTGCAATTCTCAGGAAGGTTTACTAGATAGAGGATCTTCACCTCAAGAATGTTCCTAGGGAACCCAAGACTGGGACAATGCCTGGCCTCCGTTCAGACTCTGGAGGCTTAAAACACACAGGATCCAGTGGCTGGATCCCCTCACAGTAGTCCAATGAGTGGCCAAGAGGGAGGTGCTCAATTGGACCTGTGATAATCCAAGTCTGCTAATACTACCCAAGGACTGTGTTGAGATCATGACTCGTAAACAAAAAGAGAATGGAATCAGAAATTTAGGGACCAAATCAGAAATAGGTCTAATTGGGGGATGAAATGAGGGTATGGGCTATTCCTACCATTACCCCCTTCTGGGATCCTTAATAAAGAGACTTCAGTGAGGAACTGAAATGGCTGAATGATGAGTGGATTGAAAGGAGCAAGCTTCACCAGCATGGCTGCTACCCCCACCATTTCTTGGGATCCCAGGTACCACTGTGACACCACTGGGACTTTGTTTTCCTGATTCTGAGAAATGTCCTGATCAGAGAGAGGGACCAGAGAGAGGGAGCTGATGACATAACCGCCTCCACCAGCTTTGGCTAAATTCTGAGCACCACTGAAATGTGAGTCTTGGGTTCCTGTTCTCACCCTCCCCCTTGTGTGTCAGTTTCTTTCCCCACCTTGTTTGTTCTTTTTCCTACCTCTCTTCTTTTGCCTTCGGTCTAATAAGAGTCTGACTTAGCCAGCCAAGACTGTCTCTTTCACAACATTGTTGTGAGCCTATGATCAGAGAAGCAGCTAAAAGTAATAGCTTAAACTGCCCGATGCTAGTCCAAGTTTGCCAGGTTTCAGTGTGTCAAATAAGACCGTGAGCCGTGCCTGTGTTTCTCCAGCAGTGAGGTTGCTAGTAAGAGTCAGCACCAGAGACAGAAGCTGCATTTTCTATTTCTGCTGTTCTTTTCTTTCCCCTTTTGTGTGTGCTTGTCTTGCCCTGTCTTCAAGGAAGTAGATCTGACTGTAAGCACAACAGTAACAACCACACCTCCAACCCATCTCACCTAATGTCTTCTCTTTTCCACCAAAAGAAGTTATTACTATCTTTAATCCATCTAAAAGATTGTCAAGCAGGGAGATTTCCTTATAAAAACTCTCTACAGCTAAAGAGAAAGGGAATAGGAGATATTGTTAAAAATTAAAGCCTTATTTAATACTTTATATTTCAAATGCTTTAACTGTTTCTTCTTCTTTCTCTGTATGTTTAATAAAAGGTTAAAATATTTTAATGGTGGAGACTAAACAGACCAGGGTCTTTGTATTCCAAACCCCCAACCTTGTTCAGCTGTTTAGTGCTGTACAGTGTCAGGGGCATGTTAATACCTTTGCCTCTCTGAGGCCATTTATCCCATTGAAATTAACACAACCCCCATTACAGGCAATGGGCCTCTGTGCAGGTGCTCCTTGAAGGATCAGGGGTGAAGAAATTAAATCCACAATAGAAGAACCCATGAAAGCAGCAGACAAAAATTTGCACAAGGCATGATAGCTGATCAAGATATACTGATGCTGTATTTACATTTATGAACCACTGGGAAGTTGCAATATTCCTCTTCAAACACATTTACAATGCTCTCTGATATTCTCTAATTTGGCAATGCCCATTATTGGTCAGTATTTGAGTAGATAGAAATAATGTCCATTTTTTCAATGCAATCATAAACTTTCACCCCTTAAGGGTTATGTCCACACTGTGACAAAAAAACCCCAAGGCACTGAGTCTCAGAGCCCAGGTCAGCTGACTGAGGCTCAAGGGGCTCAGGCTGAGGGGCTAAAAATAGCAGTGTAGAGGTTTGGACTTGGCTGCAGTCCAGATTCTGAGACCCTCTCATTTCATGGAGTCTCAGAGCTTGGGCTCCAGACCGAGCCTGAACCTCTATTCTGCCATTTTATAGCCCTGCAGTCTGAACCCCGCAAGTGTGAGTCAGCTGACTCAGGCCAACCACAGCCATGCCACATTTATTGAAGTGTAGACATAACCCTTAAAGGAGTGAAGTCACCTATTGCTCTATTAAATGCAGCCCTGCTACAAGCATGAGATTTCCTGCAACAATGTGAAAATTAGTGAATATCTACTGTAATATTGGATAAATGCTCCACAAAAATTGAATTTGAACTTGTGTTAAATATTAAAAACAGTTTCACATCATGTCAACGTTGAGCAGTTTCCTGAATGTTTTATGCATTATTAAAGCAAGCCAGTTCGTCTCAGGAAAAACTGTCAGTTTAGCTCATGTGTGAATTATTGCCTGTCTTACAGATAGATAGAATCTCATCCATGTAAATCCATGGAATCCATTCTGTAAAAGGGAGCTGCTATCTACTAGAACAAAAAAAAAAGTTTTAATACAAAGAGACACTATTTATGGCATAATAGGTCACTGTGCTACTGTAACAACAGCTTTTCCAGAAGCAGTTCTGGGTTTCCTGTCCTTTCTTGGTTCTCTTTGCTTGTGAAAGGTTACCTCTATCAAGGGTAGGATATAGTGCCTCTTTGGTTGTGTTTCTATTTACATGCATTTAGGATTCAATTACAAGATGAATCCAAGGTGACATTCATTTGGGTGGGGGTTGCAAATCAGATTGTGTTGTAGATAAGAGATTCAATAACTGGATAATCTGAAATATGATTATCCTGCGGTGCATTGTTGGGGTTTTGTTGTGAATGAGCAGGCTGAGGCATTAATTTATAAGCATTTCTATTCAGCAAAGGTAGAAAATGGGACTAACTGGGAAGTTTGAGTTTAAGGTAACATTATTCCTTTACGTTTAGATATCAAGGCTGTCACAAGCCTTTTACTTTGGGATTTTGGCTGCAGGAAACATTTATTTGAGAACTTGTGGAAACATGGAATTTCCATTATATGGGAAATTCCAACATTTAGAAATTTATTTTTGTTTCAAATTAGAATAACCCCTCAAAATTGGAAATTGCCCACAAAATGAAATTTAAAAAATTGTCTTTGGGTCAATAAAAATGTTCCATTTCAATAAAATCAAAACATTTGTTCTGATTATAAATTTTTATATTATATTTGCTAATAAAATATACAATATATTTTAAAACATTTTGAAATGGAACATTTTAATTTTTTATTCTGAGAAGGTCAACAAGGAATATTTTCATCTTATCAAAATATTCTTTCAATTTTTTGTCAAAAGAAAATTTTGTCAAAATCAATACATTCCCATGGAAAGTTTCAATTTAGAGAAAGTGACATTTTCTGACTAGAAATTTGTCAACCAGCTCTACTTTATCCTTTTGGATCCCTGGTTATCAATAAGCCATGTCTGTGAAGCACCTGGAAGAAAACCCAATTGGACAAGTTCTTTTCCTCCCTTTTATGTCTGTCTGTTACTGCTCTGGCTGGCTTCTCACAAGTACTGCAGGGTGGGCCATGGATTGAAAGACAGAGAACTGGCGGATGCTTTTCCTTTAATAAAGTGATTGTTCCTCATCACAGTTAAGCAATGTAAGGAGGATGGTTACAATGCTGTTTGAATATTGCTGTTACAGTTGAGGGTTGCCATTAAAGACAGATATATTTGTATTTCTTGAATGTTTTTATTTTGGGTAATGAGTGTAAAGAAAATCTTCAGTGCAGTTTGTCATTGCATATGTGAATTTTGTACTTTTAATAAAGTGGTAGGCTGACAGGTGTAGAGACCCAAATTCCCTTTTTATCTACAAAAAGGGTGTGGCACAGGCAGGAGCAGTTCTATTCAATGGGCCTGATTCTCTGTTGATCTTCATCTTGTGTAGTCATTACACCCTGATGGCTTGTCTACACTTAAAACGCTGCCTGCAGCAACACATGTTTGCTGCTGTAGCACAAAGTAGACACTACCTATACCAACAGGAGGAATTCTCCCATTGGCAATCCACCACCCCCACAAGTGGTAGCTAGGTTGACAGAAGAATTCTTCTGTCAACCTGGAGCTAGGGATTTAGGTAGCTTAACCACACTGCTCAGGGGTATGATTTTTTTCACATCCCCGTCCCACGTAGTTAATCAACTTAATTTTCTAGTGTAAATCAGGCCTGAGAATGATCTGAAGTAAGCTGAGCTTAGGGTCAGCACTGACACAGAATCAGTCAGCCATGACTGACTCTTCTGCATCTCCATTGGGGACAAACTGGGAGCAGTAAAGAATCTGGCTCTAAGTCTCTTTGGTCATGTCTACACTGGAATAAAAGATCTGTGGCATGGTTGTGGCTGGCCAAGGTCAGCTGACTTGGGCTTGTGGGGATTGGGCTGCGGGGCTAAAAATTGCTGGGTAGATGTTTGGGCTTAGGCTGGAGCCTGGGCTCTGGGACCTTCCCCTGTGGTAGGCAATACTATCAGCAGAGACAATGCAAATTACTTCTTCTTGTACATTGGAAACTTGACCTGGTGTATGTATAATGCTACTTCCGTTGTGAAACTCTTCTTCTGGGTTTCATAAGACTTAGATTGCTAAAAGTCAGATGGAAAGGCTTGAATAGTAGAAGCCTGATGCTAAAATATGCTGGACACTGTAGCTCCCCCTGAAGTCAATGGGGACTTAAAGGTGCCCTTTGCCTCATTACCCCGTTCTGTCCAATCAGTGCAACAACCTCACTCAAACACTGTCTCTGCACAAGACTCTTCAGCTGTGTTTGACAACAGATACCCAAACACAAAAATCTTTTTTCCTCAAAAGATATGGAGGTTAGTTGGTCTGTTGCTGTGGACAGGATCAACAGAGTTTAACACTTTCTTAACGAAGTGTTGCCAAACCTTTAGATGAAGTCAGCCACTCTTTGTTATAACAGGTGTTGAACTCAGTTGACTGTTTACATCAGAGGAACAGCCATGTTCAACTCCAGTGGCAAGAGGCCTTTTTGACACCCATTGTCAAATTCAAATAATCGTGTTTCTTTTACAGTATCCAAGTGTACCCAATGCCACAGTGAGTCATGGAAACACAAGGCACAAGTGACAAGTGTAGTGTAGACAGATTGAATGATGGCCTTCTCTCCCCACACTCCAATGTTGAGGAGCTGTTCTCTTAAGTCTACTGCCTTATCTAGACTATCTTCCTCTGAGTCACACTGGGTAAAATGTTCAAAAGTATCTAAGTGACTTAGGAGCCATTTTCAAAAGTGACTTCAGAGTTTAAAACTCAAAACTTAGACTCCTCAGTGTCTAAATCACTTTTGAAAATGGGAGTTAGGACAAGAAGTTACATAGGTGCTTTTGAAAATTTTACCCACTCTATTTAAGATTTTCTCTTGAAGCCTCATTTTTCTCTTAAATTCAGGATTGCTTCTCTCTGCAGTATGATTTGTGATACTACCTATTAGGAATGTCAGAAAATTAAATGGTATCTTTGCTCCATGTTTAAGAATCTGGACAGAAGCCCTAACTTTAATATTCTGGTTTATTCTGCTAAATGAAATGAATAACCTTCATTAGGAAAGTACTTACTTACATTGAATTGTACACAGAGATTAAATGTCATTTGGCTGTAAGATGAGAGACCCAACCAAGTCAATCTATTCAGTAATATCCCTTTACATCTCTTTGTTTCTTGAAGTGTTGTCACTTCAGATATTTAGAATAAAAATTAATGTCCCATGCTAGTGAAGCCTCTTGAGCTGGGGATCTTTCGGTAATATTTTCTTTCACCAAACAATTCTGTGTTGCCATGGTAACTAGCATATGTTAACAATGTTTTA
The DNA here is from genome assembly GCF_013100865.1 of Trachemys scripta elegans. NCBI lineage: Eukaryota > Metazoa > Chordata > Testudines > Emydidae > Trachemys > Trachemys scripta. The sequence goes on along the minus strand of NC_048303.1, from coordinate 67,102,647 downwards.
GAAAAAATGTTTGTTCCCTATGGATAAAGCTGTTGTTTTTTATGCTGTCTAGAAAACACTGAACATGGAATGCAGTTGAACAATAGCAGATATAATGTGAATTATTTAGCTGCCTCTTTTCCCCTTAGGGTCATCATACATAGAGAGTAGCCCTGCATTTCACCTTTAGTCCTCATTTTGTAGTTACTGCTAAGGGGAATCACTGACTTTTTATGTTCCAAGTAAACATATGGAACACAGTAGTTTGGGCAAAGATGTAGGGAGGAGAAGAGTGAGACTGTTTTAAAACAAATTGGGTTGCTCATTTTGGCAGCACTACTGACCAGATTCTGACAGAGGTTGAGGGCCTTCAAATCGCATAAGAATTAAGGATGCTAAGCACCTCACAAGATTAGATCCTAATGCCCTGAGTAGTTCTATTGAGATCAGTGATCAGTGAGCCTTCTTACTTGCTTAAAATTAAGTACACGCATAAGTGTTTGCAGGTTTGAGACCACAGCTTGTATATCTTACCTTACTTTCAGAATGGGTATTTGAGAGTGTTTTAGAACTGTTTAACATGAAGGGACAAGGACTGCTGCTTTGTATTATGCAATCTGATTGATTTCAAATTTTAAGATGATAGAAATAGGAAACATTTCAAAATAAATGACAGACATATCCCTACCGTATGGCTTTGTATCCATCTGATATTATCCAGTAAAACCTTTGCTTAAATTTAGGCCTGTTATTTGGAGGGAAAAGAAAAAAAATGTATTTGCATTTTGTCTCATTCTTAATTAAAGCGTTTGAAAACATTTTTCAGATGATTAACCTAAGTGACACAAAATTGTTCTGAAAGAGATGTATCTTTCAGTATTTATCTGATTAATTTCTGTAGGATATATTGCCATAGGAGTTGGGTGCTTTAATTACAAAATGTAAAAGCACAGCTATTACCACCATAGTGCATGGCAACTGTGACATAACTAAAAGTACCACTGCCAAAATGATCTCTCTTAAGCTTAGCTAGACCATCTGTTAGATTAAATATAAAACATAGCCATAAACAATTAACCAGCTGATAAAATAAAGTCTTACATTTTGCCTAGAGGGCTGCCAGTCTCGAGCTCTGGTATGTCCACCGGGAAGAGATTACAAAATTGAAGGTCCTCAATTGAGAATGACTTGCCACCAGCCCTTGAGAGTTCAGACTTAGGAAATGACAGTACAAACATTTCCGCTGATCTCAATCACCATGAGTGGGTAAGAGCTGGTCTCTCGGATGAGTAGTTCCTTTCCAGACCACTAAGGTCTTTGAATCAGGGCTGTCAAATAATTAAAAAAATTAATAGTGAGATTAAAAAAAAGTGATTAATCACAGTTTTAATCACACTGTTACACAAGAATAGAATACCATTTATTTAAATATTTTTGGATGTTTTCTACATTTTCAAATATATTGATTTCAATTACAACACAGAATACAAAGTGTACAATGCTCACTTTATAATATTATTTTTATTACAAATACTTGCACTGTAATAAAGATAAAAAAATAGTATTTTTCAATTCACCTCATACAAGTATTGTATGCAATTTCTTTATCATGAAAGTGCAGGGCGGCGGATTACAGGTAGGACCCTGTAAATGTAAACAAACTTGTTTGTCTTAGCAATTGGCTGAATAAGAATTAGGACTCAGTGGATTTGTAGGCTCTAAAGTTTTACATTGCCTTATTTTTGAATGCAGTTATGTAACAAAAACAAATCTACATTTGTAAATTGCACTTTCATGATAAAGAGATTTCACTCCAGTACTTGTATGAGGTGAATTGAAAAATACTATTTCTTTTGTTTATCTTTATTACACTGCAAATATTTTGTAATAAAAATATTACAAAGTGAGCATTGTGCACTTTGTACTCTGTTTTGTAATTGAAATAAATATATTTGAAAATGTAGAAAAACATCCACAAATATTTATAATAAATTTAAATTGGTATTCTATTATTGTAACAGTGCAATTAAAACTGTGATTAATTGTGATTAATTTTTAATCGAGTTAACTCAAGTGATTAACTCAAAACAAATTAAATGCTATTAATTGACAGCCCTACTCGCAAGGCATACTTTGTACAAAATTTATCATAGTCTTGTAAAAGAGGTGAACATAGAGTAGACTGTCACAGTTAGATATCTGGGTTACATGATATTTGGTTTGGGTCTCTGGGACCTTGATTATTTTTCTACTTCTTATTTTATCTTTATTATCCACATGTATTTGGGTTTGTATGTATGTATGTTGTACACTGAAGCTTATTCATTGGGATCTCCAGAAAAGTTATTGTCATATGATCTGTCTGTATGAACCACACCTTGTCAGTGATGCGGGATATAGATATAAGGTTATAGCTTGGAACTTTGGTGGGTGTTACCGCAATAATGACTCAGTATGTTTTATTTTCGTGCAGCTCAGGTATCATTTCTTATAGTACAAACTTAAATTGAATCTTCAGTTTAAATATATATATATATATATATTTTTTTTTTAAAAGGACAAATTTCTTGCTCTGCAGTAATCTTGAATCAAGCACAGATGAGTCAAGAGTGACATCTGGTGTTTGGAACTTCAGATCTCTTGCACTTCTTCCATTTCTCTCTCTTCCATGGTCTCAAAGACAGTATGTTATAAATACTATACACATAGTATTTTAGCTACCCATAAATATGACCAGAATATAAATATAGCTACTGTAATATTCTTCATGCCTAAGAATGCATATCCTCTAAAAGGTTTGCATGGATTTGGAATATCTCCTCAAGATCATCCTCTCAGCTAATCTTAAATGCTAGAGACCTACAATATTTTAGATTTAATTTCCTTCCTCTCTTCACACTTTTGTTAATTACAAAGAACAAAATCCTGGTCATATGTAAAAAAAAAAATCTGAGAAAAGGGGCTTGCTTGTGGAGGGATTTCTAGTGAGGTTGAAGAGAAGAAAATCCTCCCCTCAAACTATAGCATATCAATGCAGCTAGTCTGCAGCTACTACTGAAGCCCATGGGTTGTAGTTACAGGTGTTGCTCCTGTAGTCCCCCTACATGGTTTTAACCATGGGACCCATGCAGCCAGGCTCACTGGACCAGGACTGGTGCAAGGAAGTTTCGCACTCTAGGCGGAACTTCCACCTTGCGCCCCTCCCCCAGCCCTGCAGCAGCTCCCCAACCCCCTCCCCCCTGAGGCGCCCCCCCCGTGGCAGCTCCTCCCCCTGCCCTGAGGCACCCCCCCCGCAGCAGTTCCCCCCCCCCGGGGAGCTGTGCGGCAGCTCCCCACCCCAGCTCACCTCTGCTCCGCCTCCTCCCCGAGCACGCCGCCCCTGCTCTAATTCTCCTCCCCTCCCAGGCTTGCGGCGCCAAACAGCTGATTGGCGCCGCAAGCCTGGGAGGCGGGAGAAGTGGAGTGGCCGCTGCGCTGGGAGAGGGAGTCTGAGCCACGCCGCTGGAAGCCCAGCCCAGGAACGCTGTAAAAAAAAATTGGGGGCACCGCTTTTTGGCGCCCCCAAATCTTGGCACCCTAGGCAACCGCCTAGTTTGCCTTAATGGTAGCACCGGCCCTGCACTGGACCCCTTAACAGAGAGCCTTGTTCAGGAAAAGCCAGGGTGTGTTTGAATGTGAAAAGCACAGTGCTCCAGGAGAGGGAGTAGATGAGGAGCAGGGAGAATGATGGAGAGACCAAGGGAAACAAGGCAGCAAGAGGAGGAGATGGAATTGAGGGAAGTGTCAAGAATCAGGGCTTGCAGCTGAGCTGGTTTTTGAGGAACCTAATGAGCATAGCTGGCCTGTAGTAGGCTGACTGATTGGTTCACCACCTGATTGCTTGGAAAGGTCAGGAGACCAGCTCTTAAGCCTAGTAGCAGGAGCAGTTCAATAGCTGTTCAAAGTATTTACCCACAGCTGTGATAGTGCCTGTGTTGTTCTAGTCCTACTTCTGCCTTAGCTCCAGCATTATTTTGTTCCAGATAAACGTGGCTCTGACTCTCAGCATTGGTATCTGACTTCAGCTCTGACCCTTGGCTCTGGCATCCAGTTCTGACTCTGGTTTTGACCCTGGGCTCCAATTCCTGGCTACTGACTTCTGTTCTAACTACTAGGCATGACCACCCACATGGCAGTCACTGAAAGGAAAAGTGGTGGGATTGGATCATCCATTCTTGACAAAGAAAGAACAAACTGTTAATTATGCATAACTAAATAACCACGTTAAAACACATGTTGAATATTCCCCTTATTGGTTTATGAATGATTCACTCAGATTCAGGCCAGAAGGGACTACTGTGCTTCTTTTTGTACAGCTTGAATATTGACATCTCTGCAACCACTGTCTCTAGCAGACAGTGAGCTAGAGTGGGCCCTTCTCACATTGCTTGGGCTGTGTCTTCTACAGTAGGTAGATGCAGCTACATTTTCTAAAGTGGCCTCTACTTTCAGGTGTCTAAGTTGCTGAGGCTCAGATTCACAAAGGGATTTCGGGGTTGTGACCATCAGTATCACAGTGCTTAAGTTCCAGGTGCTTAGAAAATCACAGGGAACAACACTATGATCCACAAAATTGGCTCCATGGATTCTCAAGCTCTGAGCTGCTAAAATGTGTGAATGAAGGGGGGAAAAGGGGGAATAAAGCAACATGGTAGTCAGGTCAATGTGGTTTTAAGATACAATATTGTGCCACATGAAAGGGCTAGCAGCAAATCCTGGTGAAATAGCAGATTTGAAAGCTATTACTGGTCCCTCAGCCATGCAGTGCCTTTATGGATTGATCCACGAGTGTATAGAAAAAATTCCAGCAGATTTTCAGTATAGTTTTCAGCCTCTAATTTGCTGTGTGAATCAGTGAAAATACTGTAAGCAGACATTCACAATAGCCAATATATTCCTTTACCTGAAATCTATCTGTCTGGAGACCACTTACATTTTTCATTTAAATCTGCAGGAAAAATAGGATTGAGTTTCTATTTGTTTCATGGTGTTCTTTCTAAAATACCTGAATGGCTTTACCTTTATTATCACTGTCATTTGCAACACAATTTCTAATATGATTCACCATTAACAACCCACAAATAATTGCCTTTGTCTAAAGAACATAATCAGAGTTAAAAGCTAACTGATGCATTGAAATGTAAACAATTTATGCTATCAGCTGATTACTAAAGGTTGCATAAATGGTATATTAAAGGGAGCACTCTAGCATACTGAATGGTTCACCTGCCTTTTCAGGTGAACCCTTTCAGAAGGTGTCCAAAGTTCTCCATAATGAAGAGGAATCAAGCATAGACAAAGAGAAAAGTACATAGCAAGAATATGCCTCTGGCATGTATAAAATTATGAATATGCTAAATTATCTTGGAATGTCTTTCTTAGCTAAGTAGGTGGATATGAAATATCAGTACAAATTATGTAGGTTGGTAGTAATGTAACAAGCAGTCCATTAACTACCAATAGTTTACTAGGTCAGGGAATATAAATTATAAACACACATTTCCATGGAAGAAGTTTCCGTGTACTATGAGGCAGAGTAGAATTTGACTTGTAAAAGTGTCATGGAAAACTCACTATCATTGTAATGTTGCACCAGAAGAAGAGCCCTCAATTGCCGACTACTCCAGAAGTCCTCAATACAGAAAAAAAAACATCTAAGCCCTTAACATAGCCAACTAGAGTAATGCTGGTCTCACTGTTTGCCTACAAATTCCTCTGAGGGTGATCTGTTCCCACACTCTCCATTTCCATTCCTTAATTTCTCTTCACCTCTCCTGCAATCTGGGTTTCACCCTCTTTGCTCCACCAACACTGCTCTCACCAAAGTTAGGACCTTCTCCTGGACGACGTAATGGCATCTTGTGACCTCATTCCCCTGGACTTATATCTGGCCTTTTGTATGCCAATATCTTTCTGCCTTGGACTTCCAAGGTAACGTTATCTTTGTTCTCTTCTGATATCTTTGAGCACTCCTTCAATAGCAACTCCAGGGGTTTTACATCTTCCTCTTCTTAATCAGTATATCCCAAAGCTCTGTCCTTGTCCCTCTATTTTCCTTTACAGTCTCCATGGGCAATCTCATTCACTCCTAGAGTCAGCTCTCACCTTTTCACCTGCTACTTTTCACTCTATCAAGTCATCATTATTAATTATTTTTTATTGTGGTAGCAAATAGAGGCCTCAAACCCACTGTAGAAAGACATAGAAAAAGGTGGTCCCTACCCTGCAGTGTTTACACTCTATAATCAGTATTAGTCTGTATCCACAAAAACAACGAGGAGTCTGGTGGCACCTTAAAGACTAACAGATTTATTTGGGCATAAGCTTTCGTGGGTAAAAAAGTAGAAGTGTTTTTTTTTATGAAAGCTTATGCCCAAATAAATCTGTTAGTCTTTAAGATGCCACAGGACTCCTTGTTATTTTTACAGTCTCTAAGTAATTCAGAGAACAATGAACTTTACATGAAGGTCTGTCTAGGTATTTTCTATTGTACCAACCTAAGCACACCCTTTACTATAAATATTATAGTAGTCATATTTGTTAATTTGACTGTTGTTATTCTTAATACTTAATAATTTTATCGGTGGATCTCATGGCACTTTAACATTATCTAATAGTCCCACTATAGTTCTGTCATAAGTATTAAGTGCCCATTTTACAGACAACTGTACCCAAGTTATCATTGTCCTCAACACCAACACTACTAATGTACATAGGCTGTATAGCTGCTGTTTTTGGCTATTGAGGAATGCCTGTAGTGTAGGGGTAATCCCTGTATAACATAGAACTGGTGTAACATAGTACACCATACCCCAAGCAGCCCTGGTAGAGAGTGCCTTGGAAGTGTTCCTGGGATAATGGGGTGAGACCAGAGTGCCGCTGCACTTCAGATATTCCTGGTCGCTGCAGTGGCCCCTTAGTACCATAGATAGCTGGTTGCAAGTTAGGGAAGCCCCTCAGCATGTTCTGATTTTGCTATGGGCTCAGCCAGGCCTCAATAGGGGGATGCACAAAGATGGCATGAAACTACCTTTGTCCACCACATCTTTGGGGCTGGTGTACCTCTAAGTCTCAACTTTGAAACCTACCAGTGTGTGTGAGAGACACAAACCAACAGAATGTGTGACAATTGAAACCCCCATGTCTTGCTGTGCATTGAACTATAATTGATAGATTATGATTTTTTTAAATATAAAATCTGTTAAGAATATTTCCTCACTCTGTGAATTCAGTAAACCCATATGTAATCTACAACAGATGTGGGGACTAGAGAGGGGATCCCTGCTGTGGTTGCTCAGAGCCCAAGAGGGCTTGGGGGGAGAGTCACTGCCTGTTGCTTCTTTTTAAGCTTCCCATGACGCATCAACATTCTTTTTAAGGTTTCAGTGCATCATGGTCTTCTGAGCAGATAGTGTTCTACTTTAATGTACTATTAACAAGTTTAATAAAATCTTGCCTGTATTTTTGTGGTGGATTTGTGCATGGCGTTTGGAATGCCATCTAGAGATATAGCTAATTACATAACCCTAGTAATACTCAGTAGTAAGGAAATACCTCTTTGACAATTACCCACTGTGACAGACCCAGACCAGTGGGGTACAGGAGTCTGGTAAAGGGCAAATATACTGGTCACTGGATGAGTAGTTTTCTGTTCCCTGAGTGGCCAGAGCAGGGGTTGCACTAGAGTAATCAGGAACCTGCTAGAACCAGTTAAGGCAGGCAGGCTAATTAGGACACCTGGAGCCAATTAAGAAGAAGCTGCTAGAATCAATTAAGGCAGGCTAATCAGGGCACCTGGGTTTTAAAAGGAGCTCACTTCAGTTTGTGATGTGAGCATGAGGAGTTGGGAGCAAGAGGTGCAAGGAGCTGCTGGAGGATTGAGGAGCACAAGCGTTATCAGACACCAGGATGTTGCCTGCCCAGAACTGGGCCCGAGATGGTAAACAGGGGGTTCGTCGCCCAGTGTGCTTGGCACCAATAAAGACACCGAGGGGAGAAAGCAAGCCAAGTTTATTTCAGAGCTCTGAAATGGCACTAGGAGACCAGCATGTCTCAAATCCAGTGCAACAAATACAAACAACTTTTACCTTTTATACTCCAAACTGTTTCCATACATCTCTTTGTCTGGCTGTTCCCCCTTACCCCTCCCTTCCAGACAACTGTTACAATAAACTCTACATAAGCTTGTGAGAAAACTTTCTCAGTCTTTGCGACCTTGGATTAGACACCTGCAAACTAATTACCCCTCCTTTCCCTCGCTTCTTATCTCTATTATTTCTGCTAGTGTGAATGAAACTGAAGCCATCTGCTAAAAAGCTGACATTACATTTCTGCTTCAGCCTACTTCAGAGCATGTAAACAGTTAGCATAGAAGTAGGTGAGAGTTCCCAAGATGGAGTCACTGTGGTTCAGGTAGGCCCAGAGCAAAAGAGTTTCATCAACACTTTTGGCCTTCCGCTCTCCCGAGTTACCTGGTAGCTATACCTAGTGGACCCCAACAATCCCTCCTTTGAGAACACTCAACAAACTTTTGTCAGAGTTTTCTCATACTCTAAAGACAAAATGCAATTAAGCTCTATACAATCAGGATTATCAATGAGAGGTTATAAGGGAACTTCTGGGGTATGGGAGGTACAAATTTTACGTATGAGCACTTTACAGCAAATGAGCAAAAGAACAAGAACAAAACATATCACCACACCTGTGAGCAAGATGCGAACAATGCTTCCCCCTATATCCCCTAGTTCCCCTAAACCAGGTATCCAGCCCCAAAGGGAATCCAAAATAGTGGGTTCCCCTTCCTGGGCCTTCCACTGGTTAAAGGCCCGTTCAGCTGACAAGATGTGCTTGTTAATGTCCTGTGAAAACTCTGGGACATAGGTACAACACTCTTCTCCAATAAGGGCACAGACAATTACAACAACCCAAATGCCCAGAAGATAAGAAGAATTGTTGACACTAAACAAGTCAAAAAATAACAAGACCAAATATATAGGGCAGGTCGGCCTTCTGTGAGAAAATAAAACCAATGCTCAGGGTTCTCGCGGGGAGTATGCTGTGACTGTTCAGAAAGATCACAACGCATTCCCAGTGACCCTTACTGTCTTTTGAATAACAGCTTAAGTCCCAAATCGTCGTTAGCAGTCTTCTCCGCAGGCTGGACAGTCCACTGTTTAGGAATGGGCACTGCTTTCAGTCGAGAGTGATGAATCCAATTCTTGTGTCCTTTGACCTTTGCCGCTGTATGGGTGACAAGCAGGACGGTGTGGGGTCCCTTCCACTTCTCTTGGAGAGGCTCGTCCTTCCAGGTTCGCATGAGAACGGAGTCACCAGGCTGCAGGGAGTGGACCGGAGTATCCAGCAGAAGAGGCTGTGAATCTTTGGTGTACCTGTGAAGAGAAGAAAGAACAGCAGACAGAGAGCACATGTACTGAGACAAGAAACCACACCCCACTTCCCATTCCTCTGCCAGAACTGGGGTACCATTCATAGGCCATGCTCTTCCAAACATAATCTCGAAGGGACTAAGCCCTATCCTACCCTTAGGGAGAGCACGAATGCGAAGTAACACAAGGGGCAAGGCATCAGGCCACTTAAGAGAGGCCTCCTGACAGACCTTTGAGAGGTGTCGCTTAAGTGTCTGATTTGTGCGTTCCACTACTCCACTGGCTTGTGGTCGCCAGGGTGTGTGGAGTTTCCAGGGGATTTGCAGAGCACTTGATATCTTTTGAACAACTTGAGATGCGAAGTGTGTTCCATTGTCAGAATCCATCCACTGAGGAAGGCCGAAGCGAGGAATGATCTCCTTGACAAACTTAAGAGCCACAGTCTTGGCAGTGTTGTTGCGACATGGGAAGGCTTCAGGCCATCCGCTGAATCGATCCACTAAGACGAGGAGGTACCTGTACCCTTGGGTTCTGGGAAACTCAGTAAAGTCTATTTGCCACACCAATCCTGGGTCTGGGGTAGGTTCCAGGGTGGCTGGTGGCACTGCTACTCCTGGTCGAGGGTTATTCTTTTGGCAGATTAAACATTCAGCTTGTACCTGTGATGCTAGGGGTTTAAGTCCAGAGGTTAGAAAATATTTATTCATGAGCTGTGTAAGAGCCTCTCTGCCTGCGTGTGTGGTTTGATGCAGTTTCTGCAACACTGGTCGAATTAGGCCCTTGGGCAGGAGGAATTTTCCCTCTGTGGAATAAAGCCATCCCTCCTTTCCCTGGAGACCGAGCCTGTCAGCCAGGTTTCTGTCCTCTTGGGAGTACTGAGGGACTGCAAGCTCACCCACTGATGGGATAAGGGCATGCATTTGGGCATTCTCCTCTGTTGGTGATTTCAGGGTAGCAGCTCGCTTAGCTTCCCTGTCTGCTCTGGCATTGCCCTTGGTTACATCTTGATCTTCCCTTTGATGGGCTTTGCAATGCACCACTGCTACTACTGAGGGGAGTTGTACCGCTTCTAAAAGCCGGAGAATTTGAGACCCATACTTGACCGGAGAGCCTTGGGCTGTTAGCATTCCCCTTTGCTTCCACAAACCAGCGTGAGCATGCAATACCCCAACAGCATACTTTGAGTCAGTAAAGATATTAACCCGTTTGTCTTTTGCCAGCTCGAGTGTACGAGTCAGGGCCACTAGTTCAGCAAGTTGGGCAGATGTCCCAGCCGGTAAACTCTCAGCTTCCACGGTATCATGAAGAGACACAATAGCATAACTAGCCCTCCTTTGCCCATCCACAACAGTACTACCTCCATCTGTATACCATTCCAAGTCAGCATTTGGGAGTGGCTGATCTTTCAAATCTGGGCGGTTAGAATAGTGAACATCTATGATTTCTAGACAGTCATGTTCCTGCTTTTCTGTCTCTGGTAGCAGTGTAGCTGGATTAAGGGAGGGACAGGTTACCAGCGTAACTTCAGGATTCTCTAACAGCTTCGCCTGGTACCGATCAACCTGAGCCTGTGTGAGCCAAAGACCACCCTTAGTGTCCAGCAAGGCTCGGACCATATGGGGAACATACACTTGCACAGTTCCTCCCAGTGTCAGTTTTTCAGCTTCCCCAAGCACTAGAGCAGTAGCTGCGACCGCCCTCAAACAGGCTGGCCATCCCTTTGAAACTTGATTCAGTCGTTTAGAAAAGTATGCCACAGGACGTTTCCAGGCACCTAGTAACTGAAATGCCCTGTCCGCTTCTGGGGACCAGTGAAAGGGGTCATGTTCCGCTCCCTTAACACATTCATACAGAGGTTTAGCCCACAGTCCAAACTCTGGAATCCATATTCTGCAAAAACCTGCCATGCCCAGGAATGCCCTAAGCCATTTACAGTTGCTGGGGATGGGAACTTGGCAGATAGCCTCCTTCCTTTCGTTTGAGAGCTGTCTCTCTCCCTGCCTGATGTGAAATCCCAGATATTGAACCTCTGAAAGAGCAATTTGGGCTTTGCTTTGAGATACCCCATATCCTCGCAGTCCAATAAAGTTTAGGAGGCTCACAGTAGCTCTAAGACAAGGTATCAGACCCACAGCAGCAATTAGCAAATCATCCACCTATTGCAGAAGGAGGGCTTTGTCCTCATTATCCCACTCCTCCAAGTCTCTGGCCAGAGCCTGTCCAAACAGAGTGGGGGAATTTTTAAATCCCTGGGCCAATACTATCCAGCAAAGCTGCTTCTTAACCCTTCTGTTGTCCTCCTTATGCCTTGCAGTATTTTGCAGATCTCACAGTTGCTTGGGCACATTCAGGTCCCCCTTTCTCTTGGTTGTCAGCCAAGTCTTGGCTGTGAACAATGTCCTTGGACTGAGCCTGCTAGCTGTATTTTCCTCTCAGTTAACTCATTCTTTCCTTCTCCCTTTCTCGGTTTCTTCTCACTTCCAAAGGAACCTTCCACTCTTCACTCATACACCTTTTCTCCAACCATTAACACATACACATTGCCATTATACATCCTTTCAGTAACATAACTTCTGTACAGAGCTTTGAAACAACAAACCAGGATGAGCACACTCACTTCTGAGGATTCCACTCTGTATAACCTCTGGTATCCAATAGCTTTCCCTTTTCAAACTTTAAATGCCTTCTCTGTCCTCCTCCCGAGCCTTAGCTATAACCTGATTCTGCTACACTGCTACACTTCAGACAACAAAGTTCTCATAAGTATATTGCAATCATCCCAGTCAGGCTTATGGCTAGCCAGACACCCTTCAAAGATAGAAATAAACTTGCTTGGATTCGTTGAAAATTCTCCTGCCTCTGCCTTAAAAGCAGCTAGACGGACTGGATTAAAAGGTACATGCGAATATGCAGACACTATCTGGGCTGGCCGTTCCTGTGTTCCTGGATGGGCTACCACACTCTCAGTAATCAATGGATACAATCCCACGGGGGTGGGGGGTACTCTCTGAAGCCTGTGGGGGTGGAGGAGCCGAAGGGGACACCGATTCTGGCATTACAACAGTGGGACGGTTCTGGGGTTTAGCAGCCGTTACTACCGAGCCTGTCAGAGTCAAATGGCACTTATGCAAAAAATCAGTCCTATCTCTTAACACCATAAACGTATACGCATAGAGATATTCATTCCATTTACCTGTTCTCTGACAAAACAAAAGCAACTGAAGGATCGTGTTGTAGTTAAGTGATCCTTCCGGTGGCCATCTTCTTGGCACTCCAGCTGGTACTGAGGCCAATCAACTGTACAGAACCTTTTCAATTTACTTTTAATCAACTGATCAGATCCAAACACTTTCCAGTTCACCAGAATGCATTCTAAGGGTGTACACTGTACCCTGCCAGCTATACTCTGTCCCTGCCCCATATTCTTGAGAGACTCTGGGCGTCCCCAGGTCAAAACAGGTAGACACTGAGCATTCCCACTGGACTGTTCCTACCTTATCCAAGGGTCCGGTTCTGCACCGTCGCCCTATCCACGGGACCGGTTCCCCACCGTCGCCCGCAGCTGCTTCTCCACTGTCTCTGTGCGTTGCACGGTTGTGCCCTCTGGGGTCGAGCAAACCATGTATCTGCAGAGGCCCCCGATGAAGTCACCGGTGAGCGCTCTGGGCGTCGGTCGTCATCGTAATCCGTCGGCCACCAGAAGGGATCCGGGCAAGGCTAAATTTCAGCCTCGAGCCCCACGTTGGGCGCCAAAACTGTTGCCTGCCCAGAACTGGGCCCGAGATGGCAAACAGGGGGTTCGTCGCCCGGTGTGCTTGGCACCAATAAAGACACCGAGGGGAGAAAGCAAGCCAAGTTTATTTCAGAGCTCTGAAATGGCACTAGGAGACCAGCATGTCTCAAATCCAGTGCAACAAATACAAACAACTTTTACCTTTTATACTCCAAACTGTTTACATACATCTCTTTGTCTGGCTGTTCCCCCTTACTCCTCCCTTCCAGACAACTGTTACAATAAACTCTACATAAGCTTGTGAGAAAACTTTCTCAGTCTTTGCGACCTTGGATTAGACACCTGCAAACTAATTACCCCTCCTTTCCCTCGCTTCTTATCTCTATTATTTCTGCTAGTGTGAATGAAACTGCAGCCATCTGCTAAAAAGCTGACACATTACATTTCAGCCTACTTCAGAGCATGTAAACAGTTAGCATAGAAGTAGGTGAGAGTTCCCAAGATGGAGTCACTGTGGTTCAGGTAGGCCCAGAGCAAAAGAGTTTCATCGACACTTTTGGCCTTCCGCTCTCCCGAGTTACCTGGTAGCTATACCTAGTGGACCCCAACAAGGAGGAAGGTCTTGTGGTGAGAATAAGGAAAGTGTTTGGAGGAGGCCATGGGGAAGTAGTCCATGGAGTTATAGCTGTCATGCAGCTGTTACAGGAGGCACTATAGACAGCTGCAGTCCACAGGGCCCTGGGCTGGAACCCGGAGTAGAAGGCGAGCCTGGGTTCCCCCCAAACCTCCCAATTGACCTGGACTGTGGGTTCTTCCAGATGGGAAGGTCTCTGGGCTGTTCCCCCAACCCACATGGTGAATCTCTGAGGCAAGAAAATCCGCCGATAAGCGCAGGACCCACCAAGATAGAGGAGGAACTTTGTCACACCACACAACCTTAATAGGAAGGTGGTTGTGTCCCTCTGGAAAGAGGAAAAATAAAGAATGGTGGGTTGTTATCAGCAAATGTAGTGAGACAAATTCTTCCTAGTGTAAATCCATTAAGGCAAAGAGTGAATTTGGCTTGAAGTGCCTCTCTTTCCTTATTCATTTCCTATAATTTCTGAAAGTTTGAGGTTGGGGGGTTGGATTTGCTCCTAGATTCCTTACTGGAGCCTCCTTTTGTATTTATCCTGTCTGTGGTGTATTGGCTTTCAAACTGAGGTACTGCTGAACAAATGGAAGATAACTCTATATCAGTTTATAGGGCTTCTGAGGAGAACTGCTATAATACTGGTTTCCTTTCCTTCCTTTCAGCGTTTGTAGGAGAAGAACTGATGTTGTTTTAATGTTTTTTCCAGCATCATTTTTGACTGATCAGTAATTACCCCTCAAGAAAGATCACTTCACAGTCAGTGAGGATGCAGTTTTTGGCAAGGTTTTTGGCAACAGATTTCAAATGTCTGAATATTGCCTTGGTAGTACACCACATTTCCTAAAACAAAAAATCTTTCATATATACCATCCACCTTTGAAAAGTTAATTAGACTCTAAACTTAGGTCCTACATATGGGGAAATAAAGGATTTTACAGATCCTAATTGGTCAGAATTTGATACATTTACTCACATTGTATAGTACTTTATTTTTGTGAGTAATCCTATGTAAGTCAATGGAACTACTTGCGCAATTAGATGATACCCAGAATGAGTAAAGCTATCAAAATTTGGCCCATAATTTTTTTTTTAAGTCTTTGAAATCAGTCTCCTTCTGTACTGGAAACTCAACCAACAGAGGTGTTTGTGGTAGTGCAGAGAACCAGACAGTAAAACTACCAATAAACAGCCCGTGAACCTGACCAGTTTGTTTTCATTGATCAAGTTGTGTCAAATGCAAACTAAAACAGAATAAATGGTTAAAAGTAATTCAATTTGGAGTAAAATTTATTTCAATGATCTAATGTGTTTGCATGACAGGTGAGGAAAATTTATTTTTTTAAAGGTTTGTTTCTTTTATCTTGGTAGTGTCCCTTTACCTGGTGGGATGGGGTGAATTTTGGTTCCTTTGCAGTTGCTTTTGACAATGAACTCTGCCAAGACAGATCATTGTGACTTCATCCTGATATTTGGCTGGAATGACCAGTTTTAATCGACCTACAAATAATGCCTCTTTTTCTACCAGAAAACAAATAGCAGCAGTTGCTGAAGCCTATAAGAATCTTAGGCAAATATGGAATAAAAATCAAAGAGCTGGCTGTGCACAGCAAATGTACTGAACTCAGTCACCTTGTAATTAATGGGCAAAAAAGTTGTCCAAAAAGCTTAGCTGCAATATCAGCTGTGTATTTGGGTACAATTTACAGACTTATATATATACATACACACACAGGCTTTTATGAAAAAGAGGGACGACGCATTATTTCTTTTCATTTTCATTTTCTAATCTAATTGCATAAAATAAAGCTGAACAATCTCATTTCTCTTATAATGGCATCCCTAGGTACATGGAGCTACATATGAGATGTGGAATTCCAGAGGGTTTCCTTAGCATTTAGACATAACAAATGCTACTAGAACAGCTACAGGCATGAAAACCATTCTTGGAATTGTAAAATATTGTTTACAAATATTCACCATTCATTGTTCTCCTGTATCTGACTTCTGGAGTCAGCTTTTTCAGTATGAATTTCTGATGTATTTGAAAGGAATTTTAATTTTGGTAAAACTCCACCAATTTTTGCATTATATATTTTCCCTGGCACAATTTATCCAATGATATAAGTATTTATACCCTGTTTATTTCTGTGCACTATGCAGCTACAGTTTTAGTTGCCTCAAAGCAGGTGTATAGAAGAGCTACCTTGTCAGTTCTCTCCCTCTTTTTATAATCAATTAATAAAGAATGCATGATTTTTAAACAATAGTGACTTTATTTCCTTTGAAAGCAAGCTGGGATTGAAGGGGGAGGGTGGGTTGCTTACAGAGAACAAGTCAATCAAGGGGGTGGGTTTTTATCAAGGAGAAACAAACAGAATGTTCACACGGTAGCCTGGCCAGTCATGAAACTGGTTTTCAAAGCTTCTCTGATGTGCAGCACTTCCTGGTGTGCTCTTCTAATGCCCTGGTGTCTGGCTGCGCATAATCAGCGGCCAGGCGATTTGCCTCAGCCTCCCACCCTGCCATAGAGGTCTCCCCCTTACTCTCACAGAGATTGTGGAGCACACAGCTAGCAGCAATAACCATGGGAATATTGGTTTGGCTGAGGTCTGAGCGAGTCAGTAAAGTGTGCCAGTGACCTTTTAAACGTCCAAATGCACATTCTACCAGCATTCTGCACTTGCTCAGCCTGTAGTTGAACAGCTCCTGACTCCTGTCCAGGCTGCCTGTGTATGGCTTCATGAGCCATGGCATTAAGGGGTAGGCTGGGTCCCTAAGGATAACTATAGGCATTTCAACATCCCCAACTGTTATTTTCTGGTCTGGGAAGTAAATCCCTTGCTGCAGCCCTTTAAACAGAGTAGTGTTCCTGAAGACGCGAGCGTCATGAACCCTTCCCGGCCATCCCACGCTGATGTTAGTGAAACGTTCCTAGTGATCCACAAGTGCTTGCAGCACCATTGAAAAGTACCCCTCACGGTTTACGTACTGGCTGCCCTGGTGCTCCAGTGCCAAGATGGGGATATGGGTTCTATCTATCGCCCCACCACAGTTAGGGAATCCCATTGCAGCAAAGCCATCTACTATGACCTGCACATTTCCCAGAGTCACTACCTTTGGTAGCAGCAGCTCAGTGATTGCTTTGGCTACTTGTATCACAGTAGATTTGCCCACTCCAAATTGATTCCTGACTGATTGGTAGCTGTCTGGCATTGCAAGCTTCCACAGGGCTATTGCCACTCGCTTTTCAATTGTGAGGGCTGCTCTCATCTTGGTATTCTGACGCTTCAGGGCAGGGGAAAGCAAGTCATAAAGTTCCATGAAAGTGCCCTTACGCATGCAAAAGTTTCGCAGCCACTGGGAATCGTCCCACACCTATAACACTATATGGTCCCACCAGCCTGTGCTTGTTTCCTGGGCCCAGAATCGGCATTCCACGGCATGAACCTGCCCCATTAACTGCATGATCTCGAAAGCGCCGGGGCCCGTGGTTTGAGAGAATTCCATGTCCATGTCCTCATCACTCTCATTGCCTGGTTTTGCAGGTTCTGGTTTATCATAAACTGCATGATAATGTGCGAGGTGTTTACAATGTTCATGACTGCTGTCTTGAGCTGAGTGGGCTCCATGCTTGCCGCAGTATGGCGTCTGCACTGTTCACGCAGGAAAAAGGCGCGAAATGGTTGTCTGCCATTGCTTTCCCAGAGGGAGGGGGAGGATGTACCCAGAACCACCATCAGGCATTGGGATCTCAACCCAGAATTCCTATGGGTGGAGGAGACTGCGGGAACTATGGGATAGCTACCCACAGTGCAATGCTCCAGAAATTGACACTAGCCCCGGTACATGGACACACACCACTGAATTAATGTGCTTAGTGTGGCTGCATACATTCGACTTTATACAATCTGTTGCCAAAAACCGGTTTCTGTAAAATCGGAATAATCCCGTAGTGTAGACATACCCCATGTCTTGTCCCTTCCATGCTCTCAATGACTGGGCTGTCTTCAGCTCACCCCCTTGCAGTCTACTAATGCTGAGGGGGAGGGGGAACTGATGCTCAGGACAGATGTAATGTTTTATGTAAATTGCATCAGGTAGGTCCTGATCCTTTGAACTACTGAACCCTTTCTGGGAAGGGCTGAGCACCGTCCATTCCTAGTGGCTTCTCTGGCGAAGCAGAAGTGAGGGGAATAGAAGAGATAACTTCTGAGTTTTCTAGGTAGCTGAGCAGATGCAAGGGTTTCATAGTAGCAGAGTCAGTCTTCCCATTGATAAGCCTTCCCTTGCTGCCTTCAATGCTTCTGGCCTCAATCCTTTTGGTTCTTCTTTTGGTTCATCAAGCAGCCATGGTGCTATACTAAGTGTAACTTCCATTAACTAGTTTCAAACTACTTTCATGGCAGCTTCCTTTCTCTGCAAAGCACAGGATAAAAAAGATGGGTGCAGCCTGTGTTAAAACTGGGGTAGCCCCAAAGAGTGTACAAGAAAATTAATGAGATAAGAGGGCAGATTAACCTGTTATAAACAAGAAACAGGATAAATCAGACACCTCTCTGTTGAGATATAAAAAAGGAGATTAGCAATAAACCGACCTCTGAAACATTTGCTAACTTTTTCCATACGTTGTACTCTTAAGAACATCCCAGTCCTGGCCTTATAAATAGATATTTGAGATGTGTGTGTGAAACTACTTCAGCTCTCAGAGTGGCAGTTCTTGGTAGGCAAATTGCTGCAGAGTAAGTTGAAACTGTAATTAAGAATTTAAAATCCAGTTAAGCTCCAGGTTCCAGTGGGTTGTCTGGGGAGTATTGTAGAGCTCTAAAGCAAGTATTGGTCCCTATCTTAACTGAATTGTTTAATGGTATATTGTAGCATATAGGGCATTAGATTGCACCTCAGCTGGAGATTATGCCTTTATGGGCTATTTTGGGCCTTATGGAGGAGGGTTACTGCTGATGGTTCTGGGTCAAAACATTTAGCCTGGTCTCTCAACCAAGGTGGGAATTTTCCCTCTTGGAATTTTACTGCAGATGGCTGAAGCCAGAATCCTGATCCCTATGGGAAATCATTGAGCTAGTGGCACTTGAACAGTTCTGCAGGTCTTGCCACCAAAACACTGGGAGTGGGTTTATCAGCACCGGGCAGCCAACCTGGAGACTGCAGAGTGTTTGGTCAAGAACTGCTTGGAGGCTGAACCACACTGTCTGGCATCCTCTCCCCTGGGTCAGGAGAGGAGACTGTTGGCCTTCTTCTGCAAGACACTGGATTCATGGAAGAAGGGACAACCTGGGAAGGGTCACAGGAAGGCTGTTCTGTGAGCTGTGGCAACCCCCCACCTGAGAGCATACCCCTGCTGCGATAACAGTCCCCAAAGGGTGACACTGGGTGGGGGTTGAAGAGGCCCATAAGAGAAGAGTGACAGACAGGATGTGGAGAAATTGCTCCGCCTGCTACAAGAGACAAACCATTCATGCCTGGATCCTAGACCTCAAGAGGTGCCGTAAGAGGGGATTGCTTGGAAAGATCTTTCCCTTTACTGATCCTGAGCTCTTTGGCCTTACTACCCGGGCAACACATAAGGAGCATTGCCTTCCCTGGAATCAAGCTCTGCTGACATGTAAGGCCCATAAATCCACTGATACACAATGTGGCTTGGATCCCACACAGGTAATGCCATAGGGGTCAGACTTCCAGATACCACAGTCTGTGGACACTCAGGTGCCCTACAAACCTTGGACCAGAACTGGTGAAATGAACATGGAAGGGCACTGACACCCAGTGCTGCTTGGACACCCCTGACAGTCACACACCAGGGACGGATGATCAGTCTCTCACTAGCTCCAGTGACTCTCTTCAAGAGCTGCAAAATAATGGGGTGTTTAGCTTCTTGTACAGACAGCTAGCCAGTCTGAACAGAACCTGGTGCATGCAGAACCCTCACTTTGAACTGGAGGGAGAAGTACTGGTTTTGGTGGTCAAAGAGACCCAAATAGGTATAGGATTGTCATACCTACTGGTTCTCAGGTCCTTTAGGCACAAAATCTTCAGTCTGGCTCATGAAATACCATGCTCTGGCCTCTTAGAGGTGGAAAAAACTTAGGAACTGGTTTTGGTTCATTTCTTCTGGCCAGATGTATACTAAGAGGACAAGGACACCTATTTGAATGCACTGGGATAGATTTAGTTGGACCCCTTGAACTAACTGTCAGTGGGTGCTGCTACATTCTAGTCATAGTGGATTACAACACCTGGTACTCTCAAGCTATTCTCCCTGTGGTCAGTGTCGATCCAGGTAGTTGCTGATGAATGATTACAGTGTTCTCTCAGGTAGGCAGCCCCTAGGGCAGGGATCAGCAACGTTTGGCACCCGGCCCACCAGGGTAAGCCTCCTGGCCAGCCGGGCTGGTTTGTTTTCCTGCCACATCTGGAGGTTCGGCTGATCGCGGCTCCCACTGGCCGCAGTTCGCCGCTGCAGGCCAATGGGGGCTGTGGGAAGCCATGGCCAGCACATCCCTCACCCCACGTCACTTCCTGCAGCTCCTGGAGCAGCGAACCATGGCCTGGAGCAGCGATCCGCGGCCAGTGGGAGCCGCGATCGGCCGAACCTGCGGCTGCGACAAGTAAACAAACCGGCCCGACCGGCCAGGGGGCTTACCCTGGCGGGCCACATGCCAAACGTTGCCGATCCTTGCCCTAGGGTGATGCTTGACTGATCAGGGCACAATCTTCATATCAAAATTACTACAAGGAATTTGCTCCTTGCTTGACATAAAGTCCATAAGTACCTCAGTCTACCAATCCCAAATGGAGGGGTTAGTGAAGTATTTTGCAGAGCTTTTCCTTTAGTGTCTGGTTAAGTTTGTCACAGCTGAATACTGCAACTGGGACAAAATGCTACCATACCTGTTTGCCATCAAGGAGGTGCCTTAGTCTTCCATGGGGTTCTCCCATTTTGAGTTGTTGCATGGAAGATGGTCCTCTGGAATTCTGG
The DNA here is from genome assembly GCF_013100865.1 of Trachemys scripta elegans. Lineage (NCBI taxonomy): Eukaryota > Metazoa > Chordata > Testudines > Emydidae > Trachemys > Trachemys scripta. The sequence goes on along the minus strand of NC_048303.1, from coordinate 67,081,882 downwards.
ACCTGGTGCAGGAAGCTTGTCAGGACCAAGGCTGAGAATGCTGTGTAATATGTTCCAAATCTGCAGGAATGGCTGGACTTGATTGGAACCTTTGTCAAGCAGAATTCACAGGCTGTGCAACACTCACAGGAGCTATAGTCTAATACAGTGGTCCCCAAACTTTTCAGCTTTGCATCCCCCGCTCCTCACTCCTGTCCATGCCCTCTCTTGCCAGGGCCAGGAGCTGGGCCATGCCTCCCTGGGGGGGGCACAGCCAGGGGTAAGGGAGACAAGTCTGGGTGTGGGGGCAAAGAGGTTGGGAGTGGAACTAGGACCAAGTGCAGAGCACGGCCAGGGTGTGGTCGGTGGCTGACGCTGGGGCTGGAGCAGAGTTGGGAGCGGAGCAGAGTGGGGCTGGGTAGTGCGCTCTCCCCTTCTCCCGTAGGCGCTGGCCTGGCCCCACTCCCTCAGAACATTCTTCCATTGCCCCTCTGGTCTAATAGGAGTGTGAGGCAGAAGCTTTATCAGCCAGGGCACCTCATCATGATATTACTACCTAGGTCCAAGAGCAAACTGCTTGCTAAAGGGCAGAGGCTCTGAGAGATGATGAAATTTGGTTAGGCGGGAAGAGACAGGGTGCCCAGATCTACAATGTGGAATTTACTAAAGCCCTGGAAGACTCAAGATGCCATGTTTATTCACCCAGACCAGCAAGAATTAGAGTGCCACCTTCCAGTGTCTAATGGATAGGACATTATGGCCCAAATTGGTAGCACACTACAGCCTATTTCGATGCCATTGTTGTCTGTTCTAGCACCTGGGAACAGCATCGCGGGAGCGTCACCGCCATTCTGCAATCTCTAAGGGAAGCAGGCCTAACACAAAGTGTAAGGTGGGTTGTGCTGAGATAAAATACTTAAGCTATGCCCTATGCAATAAATGACTCTGACTCTTTGCCAGCAAGGTAAAAGCCCTCATCTGGGACTAGGAGTAACCAGAATATTATTTGAGATTTTTGGTGTAAAGGACCATCTATCACAAAAGCAAGCTTAGATGGGTTGCATGATAGATTGGAGTACCCAAGGGAACTGTCTGTGACTCCATGTTGAGGCTGTTATAGTGTCTGAGGAGTTAACACTTGATTCTTGGTTGGTGAAATCTAAGTATAGAACTCTGAACCATTTTGGGGAGTGTTGCCCTTCTTCTTAACAGTCTGCCCTGAGGTTGATACTCATGCTTCTGAGCCAATCCACATAGCTTGAGGGTTTAACACATTCAACTATGTAAATAAACCCTCCCTATACATTTTCAAAACGGTATTTCAACTGTGCAGATCTGCTAAAGAAATAAGATACTCAAAATCCAAGCCCTATTGATACTGTATATACACTATACAGAATACATGCACAAGCAAATCAGGAATTCATTGCAATGTTTTGTAAGTATCATTAGGAATCTTATGTGTTGGAGTCAAACTGGCATTAGCATGAATGTAGCAAAATGGCAGGTAATACAGAATGGGTTTTGCTTTAAAGGTAGTAGTAGAAAAAGAAAATGGTTTAATCTCAGTGGTGACTATTCTCAGCACATCTGTGAAGAGATCTTATGACCTCAGAATGCTACTAAATCAATCACTGGCAGTTTGCTCTACACTGCAAAATGCTAAGTGTGCAAATATGCATACCGATATATTACAGTGCTAATGCACTATTTTATGTACAAAATATTAGCCGAGACAAAGGTAGGTTTTAACATCCCATAAAACCTACAGATTTACTTTCTATAGTAAACATTCTTATTTACAGGCACTGTATATCCCTATTAGCTGTCAGCATATAATGTAAGATTTATTGTTCTAAAAAGTAATGTGACAAAATTATATAGAAACACCCATAAAGTACAAATTCCATAAAGATCTATTTTCTCGACATGAAGGAACCATATTTTTTCATTCTTCTTAATAACTTCATTGTTTTGCTGTTCACAGTTATTTCATTTTGTATAGTTAGTTTAGAATAAAAGTTTGTATGGGGTTTCAAGAGAGAGATAATATGACATGGCATTTGCCTCGCCAACAATTTTAAATTAATAATGACTAGCAGTTGATGTGGGAATGAAGCAGATTGCACTATCCACACAAGCATCATTTGCACTGCCCACACGCACCACACACATTGGGCTGCGTGGGAGCAACCAGATTTTCAAAGTAAAAAGCTAGGATGCTTGTGGTGGGAGAGGAGAGGAGCAGAGGTTGATTTTGATGGGAATCAGGGAGGTGTGTATGGGAGGGCTTTGGCAGCAGGCAATGGAGAGAAGAGAGTATCTACTCCTCCTTCACCATAATGCTGCACCACCCTCTGCTTATTCAAGAGCAAGGTGAGAGAAAACAATATTTGCTCTCTGGTCCCCTAACAGCCCTTTACTGTTGTGTCTACGTCCCAGCCCCAGTGTTGTATTTTCTACCCAATGTGGTAGGCCCAGCTCCTTTAGAAAAGATAAAACTTCTCTCCTGCTCAAGTCCTATCTTATTTCTTGTGCTTCCCTTTTGTCACTATACTCTCTTCCTCTATATATTATATAATAGTCATCCTTTTCATCACTTTTTCCTCTGCAGGTTCCTTCTCTGTCTCCCTGTCCATCCCTCCATCCCAGTCCCTCAGCTTCTCCCCACCTTCATGCACTGTCAGTCCATTGTCTTTCCTCATCCTTACCAAACACAATGTGGTGTTACCTCCAGTACAAGAGGCAGAGGGAGATCCACAGCCATCAGCTTGCAGCACTGCCCTGAGTCAGATCTGACTCTGAATGTATGGTGGAGAGGGCTGGCCAGGGAATCATGCAGAAAGGCAAACTCATGGAGAGGTCTCATGGTAGGGAGGGTAGCAAATCAGCGTGTGATGTGCTTTGTTGGAGAGGGTCCCTGAGGTGCATGTGTGTTCAGCCAGCCTGTTATCAATTTCATTGTCTCACTTGCTAAATGGCAACTCCCTCTGGTGATCAGGGTCTACAGGCAGCTACAAAACCCAGGACAAAACACTGGCTTTCTCCAGATACACCTGGGGTCACCGCGGACAAGTCAGTCTTCCTCTGTTTCTCTATGGATACCATTATGGTGGCCTTTGATTAGTGACATTCCCCAGATTTCTGCTTGACATTATTTTCCATTTTCTGTCCATCTGTGATAGGGCCAAGACATAGCTAGCGTGAGACAGTTCACAGGAGACAGTTTTAAACGCAAAAATTCTCAGTAGGGGATTTCAGGAATTCTGATTAACCAAGGTAACAAACTTGACAAGTCACTGACTGCATTACTTCTAAAGATAGCTGTAGATTACATCCTTTAGTATATAGCTGAACAGTTATTGTTGTCAGCTCTGATAATTTAATCATGAATCTCACAATAAGGTTGTTATTCTTAATGTCCCAGCTCTTGGAATCGAGTAATTACATAAGAATCTCACTTTCATTTAAAAAAATGTTTCTAGCCTTTGTGATTGCAGAGGAAATCTTGAAAATGTGACTTGAATGTTACCTACAGGTTCAAGAAACAGAAGGCAAACCTTCTCCTCCCCAAATTTATTATTTTTTTTTAAATCTCATGATTTTTAAGCCAATATCATGATTTGGGGAAGCCAGACTCATGATTTTTGAATGGTTGGGGTTGGAAATACAGAGTTAATAAACTCTAAAACAAATATGCAAACAGAAGAATTCTGTTGCCACAGAGCTTCCTGCCCTATCAGCACACACCCAGTTTTCCTCTCTTCCAGGTGCAAGCCACTCCTCTTTAATGTGCGGATGTTAGTTGGAGCAGCTGCATTTAATTAACTCCCAGATGAGTGCTTCCCTGAGCTGACTCTGAATTCTTGCTGGGAATTAACCCAAAATTCTCCCAGGCCATATCTGGCTTGTCATGGTCTCCTCCTAGATTCTTCACTGAGTTGTAGTGTGTCCAGGCTACAGGTTCTTTTTTCAGGCCCACTGAAAGACCAGTACACCCACACACATGGGCAGCGAGTATCATAGGCCCAGGGAGGCTGAGCCTCCCCAAACAGCCTGGCATGGCTCTGCCCATGCTCCGCCCCCAGGTCCCCTACTGCAGTTCCTGTTCTTCCGTGGTCCTGGGTCTGGGGCTGTCCCCAGGACCCCGGGTGGCTGGCGCTGGGTCTGCACCATGCCGCCCAGCACTCAAAGGGCTGGGATCACTCTGCCCACCCGGCACTGTGGGGCTGGGGGTGCTGCGGGTGCCCGGTGCTCTGGGTGCTCAGATGGCCTGGGACTGGGGGGGGAGGGGGTGCTGATGGCCACGGTGGGGGTGCTCTGGGCTCCTGCAGGGGAGGAGGGGCAGAAGGGGAGAGGGAGGGCTAACGTCCCACAATGGCCGGTTTACCAGCCGCCCATGCTCAAATGCATACATCCCTCTAAGAAGCAGGGCTTAGGTCTATCTCTCTTGGTAGTGATACCCTCATCTTCTTGGGAGGAAAAAGTCCACATTCAGATACTATTTGTGAGTAGTGTTGCACTTGAATAGTGAAAGGATATAATGCAAAATACTACCATGTCAATGATTGGAGTCATTCACGGTTTATAGCCAGCGCAAGAGGGCATGGACTATCACCAGGATGAAAGGGATCCTCAGCAAGTAGTACCCATGAGCAGCTACCACCCACCTGATTGCAAGACATTCTTTTCCTATCATGGACTGTCTAGTCTCTTGGGATAGATAAAACCAGTGTTTAATTTGTGCCAGGGCTTGCAGGGCTGAGCCCCAGCATGTCTAGCTTAGCAGTTTATATCCGCGGCACCTCTGGGCTCGCTATATCAGTTATGAATGTAAAAAAAATTGCTTGAGCCCTGGCACCTCTTTCATTACAAATTAAGCAGTGGGTATAGCAGCAGGTCTTCAAGATCATGAAAGTTTCAGGACAACACTGTTTCTAAACAAGGGAAAGTAGGATGATACTGTGGAATTGACACCCCTTCACCCCTTTCTGGACTTCTAGCCTGGACCCACCCAATCCAGCTCCCTTCCACTCTCAGAAATGGGACAATCTGCTCCTTTATTTAGCATGCATGGAAAAAAATGGGCTTCCTCTGAAGCCAAAAGTATTACTTCTAAATTTTCATGGATCTTATGCAAAGTCTGTTTATTCCAGTGGAGAGGATATTTGTCTTATATTTCAAAAGCAATTAATTCAAATCCCATAGAAGTTGTAATTTCAATACAAATCTGCATCTGTCTTTTTCTCTTGGTGTCAGGTGGCTCACTATATTTTAACATTTAATTATCATCACTATCCAAAAATATGTATACTCTTTGCTGAAAAGCTGAACATCAAGATCAGCTGGTTCTTCACAATTTTTTTCATAAGGGATGGTCTATGTCAGGTTCTCACACAAAAAAAACCTCTTGCTGGTGGCCACTCTGACAATTTTTCCTAAAATTCTTAATAACCATAGAAAAATAAATAAATATGCACATATGTAGGTCCAAATCAGGTAGCTAAATAGGTAATTTATGTAGGGGTTTTTGCAGACCTAATAAAAATGATGCACACTTGTTTGTATTCTTTACTGGATCTAAACAGAATAGAAACACAAATAAGGTGTTTTGCATGTTCTTGTCTTTTATTTTATTTTTTGGTTGCTTTTTTATTACTTGCTAGCTAGTAAGTCTGCTTCTGTGAAAAGTGATATTTGTATGTTTGTTAATATCCTTTTTCACAGCAGCAAACTTGATACCTAGAAGGCAGTGAAAAGGGATATTAACAAACATACAAATACCACTTTTCACAAGACTTACTCCGCCCTAGTATGCAGGAAGACAAATTAAGCTCTGGATGGGGAGGTGGGAAGGGAGGCAGTGGAGGGCCAGGGAAGGCAGCAGGGTCCAGGAGTGATGTTGTCAAGAGCCCGGGGCTGGGGCCAGAGCCCAAAGCCGTAAGATGGAGCTTGCTGCTGTGTGGCCGGAGGACAGAGCCTGTCACTCCAGAGCTGAAGCTGGAAGCCTGAACCCCACCACCGCTGGGAAGGTGGGGAACTCTCACTGGCTGCCTGCTCCTTTGGTGTTTGTGGCGCTGCTGCTACCCCCCTCCCCCAATCACCGCCCAGGAGGCTGTGGCAACAAGAAAAGCCACTGGTGGCCACATGCAGCCACAGTGGCTGCATTTGAGAAATGCTGCACTATGTCCAGAATCATTTACCAGAGGCACTGTAAAACCACTTCACATGTATGAGAACAGCTTGAGTGAACTCTCAAAGTTTTTGTTGTTGTTGTAAATATAAAAATTAGTTGTTAAATGCAAAAGTAAATAGATGTTTCAGGGGCTGATTTTTAAACCTTATAGTTTTCAATTAGTGGGATGTTTTAAAGGGGTTTTTGGTAGTGTGTTTTCTGCTATTTTCTCAAATTTTTCACACACCTACTTTTTAAAGAACTATTTAAGAGCTATAACAAGAGGTGCAATATAGCAAAAGAGATAGACTTTAAAAAGCATTAGCCATTTAGGGGTGTGTGTGTGTGTGTGTGTGTGTGTGTGTGTGTGTGTGTGTGTGTGTGTGTGTGTGTGTGTGTGTGTGTGTGTGTGTGTGTGTGTTTGTTTGTTTGTTTGTTTGTTTGCTTGCAGGACCTCAAATGGTTATGTAAACCAGAAAGAAAATTAACTAACTTGAGCCCATTTCAATTCAGAACTCCCATAGGTGTTTTTTTTTAAACCACAAAGGGGTGCCAAGTTATCCCCATTGATCATTTAAATGATTAACTTGGACTTTAACAGTTGTTCTAATGATCATGGCTTCATATGGCTGAACTGTTCTTTGCCTATCAGGTTTTTTCATATATGTGAAACGTTTTTGATCAGTTTCTTATAAAGTACATATGCAGTAAAAGGCCATTTAATAAGTGTAATAAAAAACACCATGGCATGCCATTTCACAGGCACATGAAATACTGTAAGACACCCAACCTGTGCATACGCATTTCTTACGCAGTATCAGAAAGTATGGTCCAAAATCATGATGAAATCTTTATCTTGTTCATATTTTAAACAGCTGCAGGTTTCATCCAGAGATGTAATGAACTGATTGTGGATTGTGTTTTCAAGTAGGAATAATTGCTAATAAAAACAAAAGAACAAGTACTTGCATACCTCTCACATATTTACCCTCAGTCGCTGCACACTAAAATCAGTGTGATGAAGCAATTCTTGTTCTCTTGCCCATTTCAGTTCTCTTTGGGGATGGGTGGGGTAACAATAAGTGTACTACCTCTCAATGGCTTATTAAATGTCATCTGGAGATTCTGTCTTCAAGGACTGTAAATGTCTGGGGGCAGATACATGCGTCAGTGGAATATGGGCAGGTGGGGGCATGCTGAAGCAGAGCAGCATAATTCTGAAGAAACAAACTTACTTCATTTCCCCTGTGAGGGTCAAACCTCTAATGGGCTGTAACTGATGAGAAGGGCTCTTGGAAGTCTTTTGGTGGAAGATGCAAAGTACTCCAGATTGTCTGATTGACTGCATTTGCTGTACAGCTTCTAAATATAGAGCCCTATGCTCCCCTCTGCTACTTGTATAAATGGGGAGCCAAATCCAGTAGAGCTAGAACTCCACATGTGGAGGACAGTGAAGTGGTAGTTCCATAGTATGTTCTGACCCTTCCATTAATTCCATAGCAGCCCCTCTGCAGGCCCACCAGAGAGTTGGGTCTCTGATGATTGGGAGAAGATGAGCATGGAACCCCATTAACAGTATCTCACACACCATTCCCCTTCGCACATTCATTTAGAGGTGGTGACCACATGGAAGCAAAGTTGTTGTGGAATCCATACTATCCAGGAAGCAACAGAAAGCCTTATGATAGCTGGGATCATCCTGCTGCTCTAAGTATAGCTAATGATTTATAGGTTCAAACTTGCTGCCTGACAATCCTAATGGAACAATTTAGAGGTAACTCTGCCTGATAAGCCATTGTCTCTGAAGTAAATTTATCTTCTATTGGTATGGAAAACAATTAACAGGATAGACTTCTTTGATTCCCATCTGTCAACTCAAGAGTGACAAGGGGGTTGAAAGATGTCTTTCTACCATTTTCTATCTTGAACCAGCTTCATGGCTTCATTTATCAATGGGAGGGATAGCTCAGTGGTTTGAGCATTAGCCTGCTAACCCCAGGTTTGTGAGTTCAATCCTTGAGGGGGCCACTTAGGGATCTAGGACAAAATCAGTACTTGGTCCTGCTTGTGAAGGTAGGGGGCTGGATTTGATGACCTTTCAAGGTCCTTTCCAGCTCTATGAGAGAGGTATATCTCCATTTATTTTTTAGGGGGGAAGGATAGCTTAGTGGTTTGAGCATTAGCCTGCTAAATCCAGGGTTGTGAATTCAATCCTTGAGGGGGTAATTTGGGGATAGCTCTTGCTTTGAGCAGGGGGTTGGACTAGATGACCTCCTGAGGTTCCTTCCAAACCCTGATATTCTATGATCTTTAAAGCTTTTTGTTCTACCTCATTCTTCTCCATGCTTATCCAATGCATCCTCAGTCTTGCTATGTTTCTAGGTTCTTGTACTTTGGTATGTATCGCCATGTATGGTATTCTTTCGGGGTTCATTCTTGACACATATCCAAATCATTGTAGTCATCTTACTTAAATTTTCTGCAGTAGTATTGTTTCTGCAGTCTTGAAACTCGGTGTTCCCTTCGGTCAGTTCATTTCTGCAGTCAAAATCTTTTGTTAACTGGCTTTCCTCATACTCCAGCATTCTTACCCTTACAGTATTGGCATGATAGCTGTCTCATATATGCTGATTTTCACTTTTATCAAAACGTTCTTAGCCTTCCAAATCTTGCAGAGTTTTCCAAATGCAGTAGCAACAAGTCCAGTTCTTTTTATGTCATCTTCGCAATTCCCATTCTCCAATATTAGTCCTCCAAGATGCACACATTTTTATACTTGTTCTAGTTCTTTGTCTGAGTTTGATCTTTACTGCTTCCTCTTGTCTTCCAATTGCCAAAATTTTTGTCTTTTGTGTGTATGACAAAGTATGGACACCCCTGGGGGACAAAAGAGGGTCTGAACCGCAAAGAATAAGCAATTGATTTTGTACAATATTATTGTACTATAAAAGTGAATTGAGTAAGGTTTTATGAAAGCTTGTCACACGCTGGTCATGAATATCAGTGTGTGATGCATGTATGGGTGGTATATAAAGAGTTATGTATGTGTGCTGGAAATATGTTTCTAAAACATGTGGAGAGAATTGATAAACCAGCCTGCCTTGGACAAAGGAATGTGGATTTACCTGTCTGGGTCAAGCTCTGTAAGACAGAGGACAATGAAAATACGTTTACATATAAGGTAAACAGAACAATCAAGCTAACAAGTGGCAGTTTGGTAAGCACATTGGGGGACAAAGTCTGCACTCCCAGGAAGTTCTCCTGGCTTAGGGCTGCCAGATGTCCAGTTTTTGATCAGAATGCCCGGTCCAAAAGGGACCCTGGCGGCTCTGATCAGCACTGCTGACCAGGCCGTTAAAAGTCCAGTCAGCAGAGCTGCAGGGCTAATGCAGGCTCCCTACCTGTCCTGGCACAATGCTGCACCCCGGATGCGGCCAGCGGGTCTAGCTTCAAGGCGGGGAGGCCACGGGGCTCTGCGTGCTGCCCCTGCCCTGAGCACTGGCTCCACGCTCCCATTGGTTGGGAACTGTGGCCAATGGGAATTGGGGTGGTGGTGCCTGCAGGCGAGAGCAGAACACAGAGCCTCCTGGCCCCCCTGCCTAGGAGCTGGACCTGCTGGCTGCTTTCAGGGTGCAGTGCAGAGCCAGGACAGGCAGGGAGCCTGTCTTAGCCCCGCTAACTGGGAGCCGCCCAAGGTAAGCCCGTGCCCCAACCCTGACCTCCCCTCTTGCATTCCAAATTCCTCATTCCCAGCTCCACCACAGAGCCTGCACCCCCAGCCCAGAGCCCATACCCCCTCCTGCACCCTGCCTCAACCTGCAGCCCCCTCCTGCACTCAGAATCCCTTGGCCCCACCCCCTAGCCTGGAGCCCCAAACCCCTCATCTCTAGCCCCATCCCAGAGCCCACATCCTCAGCCAGAGCCTTCACCCCCATCCCGCACCCCAACCCCAACCCCCTGCCCCAGCACAGTGAAAGTGAGTGAGGATGGGGGAAAGTGAGCCACCAAGGGAGCGGGAATGTAGAGAGCAGGGGGTGGGGCCTCGCGAAGCGGCGGGGCTGGGGTGTTCAGTTTTGTGTGTTTAGAAAGTTGGCAAGCTGATTCTGGCTCTTGACACAGAGACAATGGACTTTGTGTAATATAAGGGAAGCAAAAAGACATTTTAGATATCCTTCACTGAGGGGACATAGGGTAAAGCAACCTTCAAACCTGTGAAACTTGGATCCCCTAATTGGGAGGAAGTGTTTCTACTAACATACCATATTTGGATTGGGGAACTATATTCACAATGGACTATTCATTTAATTTGACCACAACAATATAAAAATTATTATGGAGGCACAAAGTGGTCCTTTCAGCCATAGGTTTGGTGCAGTAACATAAGATAACTTTCCAAAGACTTTCTGTAATAGTGTAAAATGTTGCAGAATGTTTTATTTTCATTCCTATTTCAGGTTTCAGAGTAGCAGCCGTGTTAGTCTGTATCCGCAAAAAGAAGAACAGGAGTACTTGTGGCACCTTAGAGACTAACAAATTTATTAGAGCATAAGCTTTCATGGACTACAGCCCACTTCTTCGGATGCACTGAAATATATATATATTCCTATTTCAGTCTTCCCTTTGGCTCCTATTCTGAGCTGTAATTCTGAGATTGTTAGTTTGATGATTTTCTTGTGGGTTTTTAGACTGGAGAACCTTTTATTTATAATTATAATACTTTCAGGTCACAAATAATTGAAACTCTGTTATGGTAAAATTTTCACTATTACTAGTTTTTCAAAACATTTCTAACAACACGTGCACTTGTACTGGTTAAAGGGACAAAATACCAGGCCTAATTTCCTACAGATACATGTTTCTTAATACTTAAAAGTAAAATTTACTATATGTACTTAAAGTGTGGATAAGTAGAAAGTATTGTGAAAGGTAGAATTGAAAAATAATAATAGATTTTGATATTGCAATGCATTGCATATTGCATTTCCCTGTATTGATGAGATTGTCAGTCCTGGATTCCTGCTTAAATTCTAGAGATTACCTCACCCGCTAGTGCACCACCCATAAAGAGGCTATAAATCCTAATACTGCTACAGGTAATGGAGGTTCTTGATTAGCTTAAATGTTAGGGCCTGTGTCTGTGCAAAAGAAATTCTGTTTTCTGACAACTATGAAGTTTATATGGTGTGCATACATTCATAGATTTGAAGACCAGAAAGGACCAATTAATCATCTAGTCCAACCTCCTGAATATCACAGGCTATTACTTTTTTATCCACTTACTCCAGTATTGAGTCCAATAACTTGTTTGACTAAAGCGCATCTTCCAGAAAGGCAACCAGACTTGACTTGAAGACTCCAAGAGATGGAGAATCCACTACTTCTTTTAGTAGTTTGGTCCAGTGGTTAGTGCAGAACACCTGATACTGTAGGTGTCAAATCTGTGCAATCATTAAGTTATTACAACTGGTGATCAAATCTTACACATGAACTCCTGTAAAGCCCAGCTGTTTGAGGAAGAGCTTTGCCCGAATGAGGAAAGTGTATAGTGTATGTGTGTAATACTTTCTTCTCCTGGATGGAATATTAGATGTACTTAAGTAGTTGATTATGTTACTGTAAGCAGTTTCTAACTCCCATAACACTCCCTGGCAGCAAGTCATGACATTGCAAGGGTCTTTACACCTCATGCTTCCTTCTGAGCCCTTCCTTGGTACCCATTCTGGACTGTCCTTATCTGTGTCTTCTGTAGCCTGGCCCTCTAGCCAGGTCACTTATAAATTCAATCCCCTTCCAGAGTAACAAACATCCAAATGTAAACCTAAATAAATAGCCAAACTAATAATTCTTCTGCCCCTCTTGGGCTACACTGAAGAGTTCCTCCTACATTGCTTATTCCTAACAGGTTTTCCCCTACTGCCTCCCTTATCCAGTAGCCTCAGCAGTTTTCCTCAGGAATCTCCCTACATCCTACAGACCCAATCTCAGGGTCTCCCTCACAGAAGCCTAACCTACTCCCTAGGGGGTTCTTCCAGCATGAGATCACTAGGTCCTTCCCAGAAAAGGAACTCCCTTTGCTTCTCTCTCCTGGGTCACCTCTTCTAGGCTGCACTCACTGCTCTGAATAAGTCCTCTCTGATCCCCTGCAACTGGATCAATCATTATAATTAGATCTCCAACACACTCAGCTGGCAGGTAATTGTCTGGTCACAAAAAGAAGAACAGGAGTACTTGTGGCACCTTAGAGACTAACAAATTTATTAGAGCATAAGCTTTCGTGGACTACAGCCCACTTCTTCGGATGCATATAGAATGGAACATATAATGAGGAGATATATATACACACATACAGAGAGCATAAACAGGTGGGAGTTGTCTTACCAACTCTGAGAGGCCAATTAATTAAGAGAAAAAAAACTTTTGAAGTGATAATCAAGCTAGCCGAGTACCGACAGTGTGATAAGAAGTGTGAGAGTACTTACAAGGGGAGATAGAGTCAACGTTTGTAATGGCTCAGCCATTCCCAGTCCTTATTCAAACCGGAGTTGATTGTGTCTAGTTTGCATATCAATTCTAGCTCTGCAGTCTCTCTTTGCAGTCTGTTTTTGAAGTTTTTCTGTTGTAATATAGCCACCCGCAGGTCTGTCACTGAATGACCAGACAGGTTAAAGTGTTCTCCCACTGGTTTTTGAGTATTTTGATTCCTGATGTCAGATTTGTGTCCATTAATTCTTTTGCGTAGAGACTGTCCGGTTTGGCCAATGTACATGGCAGAGGGGCATTGCTGGCACATGATGGCATATATCACATTGGTAGATGTGCAGGTGAACGAGCCCCTGATGGTATGGCTGATGTGATTAGGTCCTATGATGATGTCACTTGAATAGATATGTGGCCAGAGTTGGCATCGGGGTTTGTTACAAGGATAGGTTCCTGGGTTAGTGGTTTTGTTACTCACCAGCAACCACACATCACTGAACAAAACCACTAACCCAGGAACCTATCCTTGTATGTACTGGTTATGTAGACTCTGTCCTAAGACCCTACGCTACCAGCACTCCCAGCTATCTTCGAGACACCACTGACTTCCTGAGGAAACTACAATCCATCGGTGATCTTCCAGAAAACACCATCCTGGCCAAGCTCTAACATATAACCGCATTTGCTCCAATCCCTCGGATAGAGACAAGCATCTACAAGATCTCTATCAAGCATTCTTAAAACTACAATACCCACCTGCTGAAGTGAAAAAACAGATTGACAGAGCCAAACGAGTACCCAGAAGTCACCTCCTACAAGACAGGCCCAACAAAGAAAATAACAGAACACCACTAGCTGTCACCTTCAGCCCCCAACTAAAACCTCTCCAGCGCATCATCAGAGATCTACAACCTATCCTCAAAGATGATCCTTTACTCTCACAGATCTTGGGAGACAGACCTGTCCTCGCTTACAGACAACCCCCCAACCTAAAGCAAATACTCACCAGCAACCACACATCACTGAACAAAACCACTAACCCAGGAACCTATCCTTGTAACAAACCCCGATGCCAACTCTGTCCACATATCTATTCAAGTGACATCATCATAGGACCTAATCACATCAGCCATACCATCAGGGGCTCGTTCACCTGCACATCTACCAATGTGATATATGCCATCATGTGCCAGCAATGCCCCTCTGCCATGTACATTGGCCAAACCGGACAGTCTCTACGCAAAAGAATTAATGGACACAAATCTGACATCAGGAATCAAAATACTCAAAAACCAGTGGGAGAACACTTTAACCTGTCTGGTCATTCAGTGACAGACCTGCGGGTGGCTATATTACAACAGAAAAACTTCAAAAACAGACTCCAAAGAGAGACTGCAGAGCTAGAATTGATATGCAAACTAGACACAATCAACTCCGGTTTGAATAAGGACTGGGAATGGCTGAGCCATTACAGACATTGACTCTATCTCCCCTTGTAAGTACTCTCACACCTATTATCAAACTGTCTGTACTGGCCTAGCTTGATTATCACTTCAAAAGTTTTTTTCTCTTAATTAATTGGCCTCTCAGAGTTGGTAAGACAACTCCCACCTGTTTATGCTCTCTGTATGTGTGTATATATATCTCCTCATTATATGTTCCATTCTATATGCATCCGAAGAAGTGGGCTGTAGTCCACGAAAGCTTATGCTCTAATAAATTTGTTAGTCTCTAAGGTGCCACAAGTACTCCTGTTCTTCTTTTTGCGGATACAGACTAACACGGCTGTTACTCTGAAACTTGTCTGGTCACAGACGAGGCAGTCACTCTCTGGCTGCTGACCTACCAAGGATGTAACCCATAAAACTAAGGAAGGTAATGGAGATTCTTTTTACCTGGGGTAGTAGGAGCCTGTGTTTTTGGAATAAGCTCTAAGGGTTGGGGTTTTTTTTATTTTCTTTGATGGTATTTTTTCAGCTAACCTTCTCAAAACAAATTTGAATTTAGATGTCATCTCTAACCTTTCATAAGAGATTTAAATTCCAGGACAAAAATTGAAATTTGCAAAATAAAGTATTTTAGACAGTCTGGAAGCTGGGAAGATGGGTATGAAACAAAAACTCATTTAATTTTTCCTCTCTTCTCTTTGTACCATACACAGCAAAAGAAATGCTAACAGCCATCCAAAGGCAACCAAAAGTCAAAAATACACATGATGTAGTAATGCTGAATTTACACCATTTTTTTTCTTGTGGAATAAAAAGCTCAGTTTTCTAGTGATTTTGAAAATATGAAGATGGATAACTTAAGGTTCTTTTTAAAATATCAGCCAATGCAGAACCTGTTATTAGTGAGTTTAGGACTTCTCAGTGGGTGGGTTGTGACCTGGAAATGAGTCATCAGAATTGCACTTCAAGGGTTTCAAACCTAATACTTAGTTCACTGAACCACCCTGCTTGTTCATCAATCATTGATGGCTGATATGAGAATAAATACGTATATAGTAATTAAAACTAGCCCTTAGGTGATCAGATACCAGGGAGATGAGGCTGAATAGACAGGAACCAGATATTCCTGTCCTGGAAAACTGTCCATTACCAGAATATACCAAGAACTGTGTGATTTATATGGACCTGAAAGAAATTGCTGCTGCCCCACCGATGTAAGAAAATAACTCATCCAGGTTACATGTTTTGGAATGTCTAGTCCAGGGACAGCAAAGTTTGGGAATGTTCTCAGTTTGTTTCAGCTTTTTCATGTCTTCAGTGTTTGTAACCTATTCAAAAGGTTTCTGGTAACTGAAAATGATACACTGATATGTAGCACTCTGTCTAGCTTATAGCCTGTGGAACAATATAGTATCTGGATCTCTCACAATTTTTATTCCCACAACACTCCCGTGAAGTACTATTCTTCTTATAGGTAGGGAACTGATACTCACTGACTTGCCCGAGCAGAGCAGAGGCTGCTCAAGACAATCTGCCGCCCTAGGCACAACTTCAGTGTGTTGCCCCTATCCCCACCCCATCTCCTTAGAAGTTCAGGGCAGAGACCTGAAAACGTCCCCCAACTTCCTCCACCACTAGAACCAGCTGCTCAGCTCAACCAAAACTGGACATGGGCATTCCCTGGAACTCCACACTCCCATCCCATCCCTTCTCTTCTGCCTGGCCCCTTGTGCTCTACAGCCTCAGCCCAGCCCCCCACAATCTGCACCCCCTGCCTGGTCCCAGCAACTCCTGCAATCCAAATGCCCCCTCTTTTTTTGGATGATCCTGCAGTTATGAACATAGCATGGAACAGTCACAATGTGAATCTAGAGTGGTGGCAAGTGACTGGGGCAGCAGCAGGGTCCCTGGGGGCTGGGCACAGAGTAGCAGGTACAGGCTGAGTGTGGAGATGAAGCCAGGTGGGCAGCTCTGCTTGTGGCCAAAGCCCTGGCAGCACTCATGCCACCAGGAGGAGCCCAGAGCTGCTCAGTGCCTGAGTCATGGCTGTGATCTTACCCATGCTGGGGGCAGGAGTGCTTCCCCAGCAGCCTAGCTAAGGGCTGCTTCCTGCTCCTCAGAGCTCCAGCTGGCAGCAAACCTCTCACGTGGGCAGCCCTGTCAGCCTCATCCCCCAGGGCCACCGCTGACGGAAAGAGATGGGAAAAGTTCCAAAATTTGCTGCCCTGGGCAGCTGCCTAAGCTTGCCTATGCCTAGAACGGGCTCTGCCCAAGGTCACACAGGAAATTTGTGGCAAAGCAGGGAATGGCACTTAGTTCTCCCAAACCCAGGCTAGCATCCTTACTACTGGACCATCACCCTCTGTGCATGGTCTGGATCTTAACCAGTATAGTTTGTCAACTGAGAAACCTCCCCCATAAAGCCACAATCACCTCATGTGACCCAGTCACTAGAGGGGGACAAATACCCACACACTCCTAGTGTGGATTACTTACATGCTTTTACCCACTCAGTACTCCCTTTCACTTCAATTGAACTATGTGGGTGTGCAAAGGTAAGCACATGTACAGCTGTTTGCAGACTCAGGGCCATAGCCATCTGCTTGAGTACAAAAGAACAGAGGGGAGAAGGGAATATAAATGTGTGACAATTAAGACACTAGACTTTCCTCTCAATTTTGGCTACTAAATAAATATTGCAATACAATTCCTAATTTCTATCAGCTCGTGTTTCTTCAATATGAAATGCTTTTTTACTAAAGGACAGTACATACCCATCACTTCTACCTGACAAAACTACTTTTAAAACTGGAGAAAACTCCTTCAGGCAGTGCCATGTGGCAGGAGCTGTATTTTTTTATCTTGTATTTCATACTCATCAATCAGTAGAAACCTCTGAGCTCCATGATATCCCCAGGCAAGATGGGCTCAGACGGATAGCTTTTATTCACCCCCCTCCAACCGCACCAACACTGGGTGGGATCTGAACCTCGTGGAAGTTTTGTGAGGTTAAACCCACCCTGATCCACCCACTACCGATTTCCCCAGGACGGAGACAATCTAGGATCTCCCCTCACGCCCCCAAAGGACCATAACTCAGGCTGGTTTTCCAAAGCCGCGGCGGACCATCTGTGCAATCGCAGCCCGAGTCCAGTCCCGGTGCGTGTTGCCTGCAGGCAGGGGCCGAGCTAGCTCTGTTGCACCTGCACGCGGGCCGGCGGCTGCAGCCCGGGGAGCGCGGCGCATGAGGCGCTGGCCCAGCAGGGGTCACTGCTGCCTCAGCTCGTGTCGCTGGTAGGGCCGGGCAGGGCAACCGGAGCAGTCGGGCGGAGGGAGGAGAGGCTGCGCCCGTAGCGCAGGGGCTAGAGCAGCCGTCCTACTGCCCCTCCCCTCCCGGCACCGGCCGTCACCATCGCCCCTGGAGACAGACACAGCTGAGCTGCTGCCAGGAGCCGGCCCGGGAGAGGGGCAGAGAGCGGCGGCTGCCGGCGGGTCTGGCCACAACGTGGCTGCGCGCTCCCTGCTGCCCGTCGGCAGCCCCCAGCCCCGGCGGGCACCGCGATGCTGCTGGAGGGCTGAGGCGGTGGCGGCTGCTCCAGACCCGGGCCGGCCGGCAGGGACGAGCTCCTGGGGCGGCTGCTTCTCCAGCCCCCGGGACATGCTGCTGCTGGGACGGGAGCCGAGGAGAGCAGGGCAAGTCACCGCCCCGGCAGGCGCAGAGAAGAGGCGGCCGCGGCGCCCCCGGCCCATCCTGGGCCATTGGGGCTTTGCAGAATCCGAGTGCAGGTGGAGCCGCGCCCGCCCGGTGTGTGAGGCGCTCTCTGGCCCTGGGGAGTTCGCATGGGGGGGGCTAAGGGAGCGCTAAGGACAGAGCCGCTGCGCGAAGGGCGCCCCGAAGCCCCAGCCGCTCTTCCTAGCAGCGGCTCGCACGTGCGGCGCACAGGACGCGGGGGAGCAACAGCAGTAGGGTGGCGGCGCTGGGGCTCTCTCCGCTCTGCTCACTAGGAGGAGGGGCAGGAAGGCGAGAGCCGGCTGGGTCGGGCGGAGAAGCGAAGCGGGGTACTTCTGCACATGGCCCCGCGACATGAGCTGCCCGCCAGCGGCTCTCCTTTCCGCCTAGGTAACTCGCCCCCCTTTCTCTGCCCCCCCCCCCCCCCCCGTAAGGCAGGGGAGGGGATGGGCCTGTGGCTCTCCCCTGCCTTGCTGTGCTCTGGTTCTGCACAAAAGAGCAGCCTCAGAAATGGGGTGGGAGTGGGAATGTGGCAAATGATTAACCCGGAGCCACGGTGAGAACAGGTACGGAGAACAGTGGGTGCTAATACAGCCCATGTGCACAGAGGTTTAAAGAACAGAGAGGAGACTGACACCCTATGCTGTACCTTGGCAGGTGGGACCTGGGCAGGGGCTGCGCGCTCCTGGCCCATTGCAATGTGATTTTTCTTTCCCACAGGGCAGCGGAAGGAGCTTCCAATCCCCCCCGGCCTCGCTGAAGACTTTTGCAGGATGCCCACGGAGGAGTTGTTCCTTAGTGTTTAGTTCACCATCTTTATAGCAACTGGATACTCAGCTTGCCAACATCCAAGAAGTACCCACACGCCTGCATCTCCTGGGATCATTCTGTTGCATTGGGACTGCTGAGCTGAATACATTTCTTGTTCATTAGCGGTGGCGTTAATTAAACGCGCTGCTTCTCCCCCTTCTGGAGCTTGGGGTCGCCTTTATCTATCGTTCCCATTTCCCCCAGACATCAAAGCAGTGATGGGTTGTTTCTGTGCTGTCCCCGAGGAATTTTATTGTGAGGTTTTGCTTCTGGATGAATCCAAGTTGACTCTAACCACCCAACAGCAGGGGATAAAGGTAAGCACAGGCTGTGTTGTTTTCATTAGGGTTACCCAGGCACTTGTCAATAATGTTTGAAATGCTTTGTCTAAAGCCCAGCAGTAGGGGGGTAAATTCTGCTTGGGAACGTGCTGTTCCAGAGTGGTTATCAATGCTCATTGCTAATTACTGTGAAATAGAGGGGTTATGTACTTTAATTAACATTTGGTTAACTGAAAAGAAATTTGAATAGTGAATACTTTTTTAAAAAGCCCCAAAAGGTGAAAATCATTCCATAACTTTAATTCTCAGTTACTCCATTGACAGAAATTCACCACAAAAACATGTGTTAATGATGTGGGGCCTTCTAAAAGATTTGCTAGAGTTAATTTCTTAAGGCTAAATGGGCTATTTTATGGCATACACTTGTTTGAACAGATTCCAGCTGTTCTGAAGGACTCATGACATTGTATATTAGATAGTTATTACATAAAAAATCAAGAGCTCAAAGTCCTTTGCTCAAGAGTTAGAAAATACCAGAATTAAGGCTGCCTTTGCAACTTTAATTTGTCCCCTTGTGCATGTGCCCTATGATAAAATGTTTAACTATGACCATATACTATTTTTTCCACAGTACAGAATAGTTGGTGCTCTGGGAATTAATGAGGGTTGTGTGGTGAATGAGTCTGTAGTCTGTAAGATCCCTGCCTCAGTTGTTGCAGAAGCTGAAAGGTGTATGCTATTTTTGGGGACTAGGGCAGATGCCCATTCCCTGCCAGATGCCCATCCCCTCCACCAAGCAGGAGGAGCCATTGGACTCAGGCTGCCAAGTGAGTACTGGGGACAATACATGAAAAAACAGACATGGAAGTGAAGGTTAAAAGTTAAAAATTGGGAATTCAGAGTGAGCTGAAAGGTGTGCGCCTGTTGTGGTTGTTGGGAGATGGTGAGCCTAAACCCTCCGAAAGCTAAATGCCCCGCCCTGCCATTAAACCCAGGCTACAAGCAAATTCCAGGGACAAGAAATGAAAAAATCAAGGATGAGATGGAGGTAAGAAGTTAAAAATCAGGGAACTGGAGAGGGACACCAAGCAGAGAACCCCTGACAGAGCCCATGACCCCTCTAAGCCTAACTAAGGAGTCAGTGGACACCACCCAGAGCAACTTTACTTGGAGGCATGACTTAACAAAGGAATGGAAATAGGCTTCACAGTCTCAGAGCACCCCTCAGCCCCTGATGCAGCTTCATCCTCCTGGAGTGATGGATGGCCATGTAGGACAGTGCCAGGAGGAGGTTGACGAGGAGGTCCTGTGACTTTGTGGGGAACTGATGGGATGTGTGTAAATGAGGAGGTGCAGGGAAAAGTACTGCCAGAACTTCAGTGAGATGTTCTGGAGGAGCCAGAAGAAGGCTGATGTACTCTACATAGATGTACAGCAGGGTCTCCCTCTCACCCCAGAAAGGACAGGTCTCAGGGGAGTTTGTGAACTGCACCAGGTACACGCCTGTGCTAATGGCTCCATTGGTGAGCCACCAACTGGTATTAGTGGACAATGAGATCAGAATGAAGTACAGCCTGGCCCAGTGGGGTTTGTTGCTCTCCTCAGGTGGCAGCAGGTCCCACTACTTTGGCTCAGGGTGGGACACAAGGGCAAGGAAGTGTATTGGGCAACCTTAAGCAAAGGCAGCACTACCAGCTCCACCTATAATTACATAGAGATGTATTACCAAGATTTTCAAAACTGGGTGCCTGAAATTAGGCTAATAAATCCATATTTAGTTGAATACCAAGCAATTTGCAGTGACATTTGACTTCAGTGTTCAAATATGGATTTAGAAATCTAAATTTAGGCATGCAGTTTTGAAAATTTTGATATAGTTTATTATAATATATGTTAAATTACATATATGGTTGCTCATAAACACAGAGACTCAGAGATATAAAAGGAGTATCCTACAGAGAGATGGCATAGAACACAGGACTGGAAGGGACCTGTTGGATCATCAAGTCCAGTCCCCTGCTACTACAGGCAACCCCATCATATAATCCCATTCATAGAATTATCAAGATCCACCCTACAACTAATTAGGTAGTTTCCCCCCCATTACTCCTATCGGAACGCTGTTCCAGAATCACAGAAATGTAGGACTGGAAATGTAGGACCTTGATAGGTCATCTAGTCCAGTCCCCTGCACTGAGTGGAACTAAGTATTGTCTAGACCAGTGATTCTCAAATTGTGGGTTGGGACCCCAAAGTAGGTCACGACCACTTTTGAATGGGGTTGCCAGGGCTGGCTTAGACTTGTTGGGGCCCAGGGCTGAAGTCAAAGCCTGAGGGCTTCAGCCCTGTGTGGCAGGGCTCAGGTTGCAGGCGCCCTACCTGGGGCTGAAGCTCTTGAGCTTCAGCTTTGGCCCCCCTGCCCAGAGCTGTGGGGCTTGGGTTTTGGACCTCCTACCAGGGGCAGTGGGGCTCGGGTGGGGTCAGGCTTTGGTCCCCACTTCTGGGGTCGTGAAGTAATGTCTGTTGTCAGAAGGGGTTGTGGTGCAATGAAGTTTGAGAACTCCTGATCTAGACCAGTGGTTTTCAACCTTTTTTTCATTTGTGGATGCCTAAAAAATTTTAAGGTATGAACTCCTTTGGAAATCGTAGATAGAGTCTATAGGACCCCTGGTTGAAAACCATTGATTTAGACCATTGCTGATAGTGGCTTGTCTAATCTTTTCTTAAAAACCTTCAATGACAGAGATTCCATAACCTCCCTAGGTAATTTGTGCCAGTTCTTAACTACCCTTTTAGGTAGGAAGTTTTTCCTAATGTCTAAACAAAATCTCTCTTGCTGCAATTTAAGCCCATTACTACTTGTCCTGTTCTCAGTGGTTAAGGAGAACAATTTATCACCCTCTTCTTTATAACAACCTTTTATGTACTTGAAGACTATCATCAGGCCCCCCCTCCCCCCCAGTCTTCTTTTCTCCAGACTAAACAAACCCAATTTTTAAATCTTTCCTTGTATTTTCTAGCCCATTAATCATTTTTGTTGCTCTCCTCTGGACTTTCTCCAGTTTGTCCACATCTTTTCCTAAGTGTGGTGCCCAGAACTTGACACAGTATTCCAGCTGAGGCCTCATCAGTGCTTAGTAAAGTGGAAGAATTACTTCTGGGATCTTGCTTAGAACACTCCTACTAATACCTGACTCCTCTGATGTAGAACCCTTCTAATTTCCAGCCTAAATTTATTCATGACCAGTTAACACTTGTTTGTTCTTTTGCCAACATTGTCCTTTAGTTTAAATAGCATTTTTCTCTTCCTGGTATTTTATACCCTCCCTCCCATCAAGGTATTTATAGAGAGCAATCATATCTCTCCTCAGCCTTCATTTTGCTATGCCAAACAAGCAAAGCTTTTTAGTCTCCTCTCATAGTCTGTCCTCAGCCAATTTCTGTTTCAGCAGTTAGCACACTCCTACTTTTTGTTTCGTGGTTATTCGTGCAAATATTAAATCTTGGTGCCCAATCTGAGCCTAGAGGAACTCTATGAATAACCTCCCTCACTTCCTATGAGTAATTTCATAGACCCTCCCAATCCTGAAAAGGCACTGGTATGTGTGTGGGTCCTTATGCCTACATAGTTCCTGTTGAAGTCAGGACTCCACATGAAAATAAGGGCCCACATGCAAATCTTTTTCAGGGTTGGAGCCATATGGAGTTCAGTGAAAGGAATGGTCTGTTTTAACTTATTCTAACCGTAGATTTCCATTTACAAAATAAGTTTTGTAATTATTTCTCTGTAACACAGGTCTTTGTTGATAATACGTTATTTGACATTTTAACCTTGAAATAAGCAGCTTTACTAATATTTTACCAGCTGAAAGTTCGAACTGACTCATTAACTTTACTTCTATATCATTAAAGTATTTTTCAGGTTAGTGACTTTATTTGTATGTATACATTTAGAGATCCAGGGATTAGTTTGGTTTACTTTGTTTTATGATAGTATTTCTGTTTTGGCATAAGGTACAGGTTGTAAGCCTTTCTATTTATCTTTTTGCTCTGTATCAAAGCTTCTGTTGGAGCTTCACATCATGGATCTACCCTCTCCTCTGCGCTCATTCTTTTAATTAGGTCTAATGATGTGTGGGTGTGGGGGGGATGTCTCAAGTACTGTTTAACAAACCTTGAACTGCCCAAGAAGAAGGGAAAACTCTTAAGTGTTAATAAAAATAGTAAATTTTTATAAATAATAGTTAATCCTAGACAATTTGGTGGTGTCTCCAATGAATCTGAACTGGGTATTTGATTTAGTATTTATGTATATTTTTGAAAATATCTCAAAGGGTAAATGTAAGCTTTTCAAGACATTTCCACACCTGAGGAACTGTCCCAGATTGAAGTATGAATAGAGGTCAGATATGAAATTGGAGAACTACTAAGTGTGGAATGTAACCCACAGCTTAAGTCAGCCTCTGTATCAGATGCCTGGAGGATAGCTAATGTAACGCCAAATTTTAAAAAGGCTCCAGAAATAATCTTGGCAATTACAGACCAGTAAGCCTAACTTCAGTACTAGACAAATTGATAATTCTGTTCTTTACTGTAGTTTCTATCAGATATATAAAGGGAAGTCATGCCTCACAGATCTATTAGAATTCTTTGCAGGTGTCAACAAGCATGTGGACAAGGGTGATCCAGCTGATGTAGTGTGCTTGGACTTTCAGAAAGCCTTTGACAAGGCTTATGCAGAGTAAGCAGTCATGGGATAAAAGGAAAGGTCCAACTATATGTACAAAATGCTGGGGTCTAAATTAGCTATTACCAGTCAAGAAAGAGATCTTGGAGTTATTGTGGACAGTTCTCTGAAAACATCTACTCAATGTGCAGTAGCTGTCAAAAATGCTAACAGAATGTTAGGAACCATGCGGAAAGGGATAGATAAGACAGAAAAAAATATCATAATGCTATTATATCTATCCATGATGTGCCCACACCTTGAATAGTGCGTGCAGTTCTGTTCACCCCATCTCAAAAAAGATATATTAGAATTGGAAAAGGTATAGAAAAGAGTAAAAAAAAAAATGAGTAAGGGTATGGAACAAATTCCATATGAGGAGAGATTATAGAGATTGGGATTGTTCATCTTAGAAAAAAAGAGATGGCTAAGGAGGCTATGATAGTGGTCTATAAAATCATGAGTGGTGTGGAGAAGAAGTGAATAAGGAAGTGTTATTACATAACACAAGAACTAGAGGTCACCCAATGAAATTAATAGGCATCAGGTTTAAAATAAACATAAGGAAGTTCTTCTTCACACAAAGCAGAGTCAGTGTTTGGAACTTGTTACTAGGGGATGTTGTGAAGGCCAAAAGGATAACTGTGTTCAAAAAGGAATTACTTAGATAAGTTCATGAAGGATAGCTCAATCTACAGCTCTTAGCCAAGATGGCCAGAGACACATTCCCATGCTCTGGATGTCCCTAAACTTTTGACTAACAGAAGCTAGGACTGGACAACAGGGGATGGATCACTTGATAATTGCCCTGTTTTGTTCCTTCCCTCTGAAGCGTCTGGCACTGGCCACTGTCGAAAGACAGGATATTGAGCTAGATGGACCATTGATCTGACCCAGTATGGTCATTCTTATGTTCGTACCTATTGTTTCAAGCAATACCATTATTTCTGTAAAGGCTGCAGGTTTACTGTGTATGACAAGGACTATCAGCAATACAGAATAATGATCATGACAACTGAGGGGTGTATTAATAAATGTTATTTCACTACAGGAATGGATTTGCGATTGTACTACAGACTAACAAAATGAGTAGAGGTTCACAAGATTACAGCTCTGAGTCCCAATTTAATAATATTTAGCGCTTTCCACGTTTAGACCTCAAAGTGTTTAAAAAAGAAAGGAATGTATCGTTATCCCCATTTTACAGGTGGGGAAACCGAGTCACAGAAAGGTGAAGTGGCTTGGCCAAGATGGCACAGCAGGTCAATGGCAGAGTCAGGAACAGAACCCCGACTCTCCAACTTCTACTCCCATGCCCCATCCAGTGGACCACACTCAATTTGGAAGCATTGTAATGTTATATTTCTTGTAGTCACCAAAACTTATTTTGTTTCTGATAGCTCATCATTCTTTTCTTTCATCTTCATTTAAAAAAAAAGAGTTGAGTCATGTGAAAATGAAAAGGTTGGCTGTCTAGCTTTAAGGACCACCATTTCATGTACAAGCAGGCAAAATAACCAGGAGAAGTCATGGAATGGAACCAGCCTTATACATGTTGTTCACATTTTCATTTTCTTGTCGTATGTTGTGCCTAGAGATGCAGTTCAGAGAATAAATATAGTGAGATCATAAAGCAATGTATTCTTAATCCAATACAAGTTATTTAAAGGGCAAGCTTTGTGAATATGGCACATATATCTATGTATATAGCGCCATTCGTATATTAAACTGCTAAGATAGAGGTAGGATCTCTACTGTCACATAAAAGAACTCCTTCCTTCCTTCTTAGAATTAAACAGATGAATTGAGAAACGGGTGGTTGAAAGCCTTGTACTATAAATGAGTTAGAAATTGGTTGTTTATCGAAAGGAAATAACCGGTTTCCCAATACTGTTATTTTGACTAGTTTCCACAGTTGTAAATGGTAATTTAAGCAGGTTTTATGGTAGAGATAGTTTATTTCAAACAGGCTTAGCCCATTTGTTAGTGTCACAAAACATGTCATCAATGTTTTGATCATTTACGGAGGTGTTGCCAAACATTACATATTAATATATGATTCTTCTGTTAAGAATTAGTCATTTTCCCTGTGCACAGCTTTACTTATTGCAAATCTGGTTTTGCCATGGTTTAGGAATCAGAGGCTATGGTTATGTAGCTCATTATAAAATGCTGATTTAGAGTTTACTTGGTGGTACAGATCAATCATTAGATTTCAGAAAGAACTGGTAGCTTGTAATACAAGATATCAAGAATCTCAGAAATTCTTCTGTATTTATTTTTCTTGGAAATGGAATGGAAGTTCTGCAGAAGAAAACAGGTTTATTTGTTCAGAATAATATCAAACTATTCTGAAACAGCCCTGTCCTGTTTTGTATTTCTGTCTTCCTTGTAATAAGGATTACTATTTTAGAAAAACATTAGCTACTTCTCTAAAGCACAGAAATCTCAGTGTTATAATAAATAACAGGTTTAAGTCTGAGGCTAACAAGAAATACACATTTAAAATATTCGCTGTGTATGAAATTCATCCCTATGTACTAGGCCAGCCCAAGACCAGTGTTCCACTTAAGCCCTATTTCAGTGGTTCTCAAACTGTGGGTCGGGACCCTAAAGTGGGTCGCAAGTCCTTTTTAATGGGGTTGCCAGGGCTGGTGTAAGACTTGCTGGGGCCCGGGACCAAAGCTGAAGCCTGAGCCCTGCCACTCGGAGCCAAAGCTGAAGCCTGAAGGCTTCAGCTTTGGGTGGCAGGCCTCAAGTTTGAGGCTCCCTGCAAGGGGCTGAAGCCCTTTGTCCCCCCCCCCCCCGAGGGCAGGGCTTGGGTTTTTGCTTTGGCCCCCCCACAGGGCAGCAGGGCTCAGATTTTGGTTTCCCTTTCCATGGTCGTATAAATTTTGTTGTCAGAAAGGGGTTGCGGTCCAGTGAAGTTTGAGAACCCCTGCCCTATTTAATTAACATTCACAGGATAAAAGGCCAACACCGGAGCTGCAGTTATGAAAGTTGTGTACAGGACAGTTATTCTAATTCTTGCTTGCCAGTTGTATATCCTGAGTGTGAGACAACAGCTCTGTAATCAGATATAACCATCAAACCACTGACACTCTGGCCTGTGTACCACTGAAAACTTATGTGGGACTTGTGGTGGGCTTATGTTGGACTTGTGGTGCCTGGACCTTGTGTGGTCCTCTATACAGGAGTGAATTTCACCCCATGTTTACAAATTACATTATTGGCCAAATCATGTTTAATTTAAACAGAACTCCCTATGAAGGCACTTGACATTTTGTAAATCTGTTGCATATTTTCCTGTACCATAATAATCTCCCACTGAGAAGCAAATAAAATGAGGTCCGAATTTTTAAAATACCTCTCGGAATCTTTAAAAATCAGACCACTTATTTAGGTGCTTAGCTTTAGCCAACCAAATTCAAAGATTTTAATGAAGACATTTTCCAGGTCTCCAAAAATTATGCATTTGCTGAAAGCAACGACACTTTGGAAAGTTTCGATTATATGATTTAAATTAATATCCAGCAATCGTCAGTTAGCTGGGACACCAACTCTTGTAATTATTTCTGGGGTTATTTTCAGTCAGTTTGTAGAGATTAACATTATTTTTCTAACTAAACTTAAATTTTAGGCAATTCAGATACCACAGATTTGACATTTTCAAAATACTACACCTTGTTGGTTAAATTTTTTGTTGGCATAAATTAGCATAGCTCCATTGACTTCACTGGACTGTTTACAAAAGGTCTATTTTCCTTGAGGCAAATACATAATGGATGTGTATGGAAGTTGGGTATAAAACTGCGTACAAAGACATCATTTGTTGTAATAAGCCTGATAAAGAAACTTGGGTTAAAAACTCAAATGAGCGTTAGTATATTGTGTTTGTTAGTATTCTCTCTCTCTCTCTCTCTCGTATATAGTGTTAATATGGTATATGGAAATGGAAAGCAGGGACTCCGTTGTTGATACTGGTTTTTGCTATATGGTATATTTCTCAACTCTAAAAAATCCAAAGTATTATTTTTGTGATAAGAAATTCACTTAGTTATGGAAGTATGCTTTTAAAAAATCCTGCAAATTCTGTTAACACTAAACTGCAAAGATTTTCCACCTGTGATAATTCTTGAAAGTGTAATTTCTGTCTCTGAGCTACAGAATTGTAATTTATTGTCATTGCTCAACATGGAAATTAGTCTGGTTTTTGTTTCCCTTACCCTATCTGGTATAGTATTAAAAGGCCTGTTCTGGATAGAGAAATCCTTTAGAAATTCAGAATATTATTATTTTGTAAAGAATGATTAACAAAAAAGTAAACCCAAGTTAAAGGGACCTCAACTTGAAATTTATTTTTGATCTAGTTAACAACAACAACAACAAAAACTAGCTTAAAAGTACTGCACCTGTCTCTAAGTTGTTCTTGGAATCTTTGTGATTTTACTTTCCTTCCCCCCCATCCCAAAACAACAAACAAATACAAAGTATCAGTTGCCTATTGCTGTGTGAAAGATCCACACAAACAATAGGGGAAAATGACCATACACAAAATATTGTCAAATATGCAATGTAAATAAATTGGAAAAATAGATTTTTTTCTTTAATCTCACTTAAATCGTACTTCTAAGAGTTATTTATAACAATAGTAGAGAAAACATTTAAAGGCAGAAGTTTAAATTGATCTATTTTAATACAACACGGTAAGAAAAATTTCTATTTCATTGGGAAGTTTTACAACATTGATTTAAAATAATACTGAGTAATCAGAGTTCATAGAATACAAGTAGTTGGGTATGTAATCAGCCCTTTCCACATTTTTGTCATCCAGTTAGGAAGGAGTAAAAGGAACAAAGGACTTCACAAACCTTGCCATAAATTAACCACTCTTCAAAATTACTGTCACATATTTGAAATAGATTACTAATTTCTTCAGTGTCTTTACAGATGAGACCAGCAATTTTGAATCCTCCAAGGAATAACCATGTAATGAATGAATACTGAGACACTTTCTTTTTCCCTAGGTGCACTTAACTAAATTAATGAAACCAGTCTGACAGCAAGACAAAAACCCATTAACTTTTAAATGACGTTACCTCTTAATCAACCTGAGGTTTGAGTAACAACATTGTCAGATGTTTGGTGGTTTTAATGAGCAGTGATTTCCTAGTACAGTCAGGAAAATATAAACAGAGATAGTAGTTTTATTAAGTCTTTATCTTTTGGATTTCTATAGTTTTGAGATTTAAAAAGTCACATATATTTGAGTAAAAACAAAATTTAAATACATTTAAAATACCAAGATATGACATCTAATCATAAACCTTATTTTGTTTAGCCTATTAAAAATTGCTAACTCTAATAAAACTACTAACTGGTGAATTAACAGAAATTATGAAATGTAGTCATGTGAAGTTAGAGGAAAATCTTCAGCTCTTAAAGGGACCATATCATTCAGGAAATACCTGAGAGAGAGAATTTAATGAAAATGATGAAAACTACAACTGACATCACTTTGTGAAATTTCTATTGCCAGGACAATATTATACTTGTGTCAGAAATAAAAAATAGGCAGTAATCACTAACAGCTGCTAGAAAGTTGAGAAGCTACCAATAATTTTACTTTCCTGGTCCCATTCTCAAATATTTTATTTGAATCCATTTTCCCCCTTAAGGGTGTTTTCTTCATTCTCTCCCTCTCCCCCCCCCTTTTTTTTTTAATGGTAAGGCATATGTATTAGCTACAGTCAACAACATCTTCCAAAGTGAGTAATTTTGCACCAACATCTGGGCAGGGTTTGGCAGACTGTTTACCAGTGAATGTTTCAAATATTTGCAAATGATTTCCCCTTTTGGACCAGATACAAAGGCTTAATACTGATGGCATATTTTGTACTTCATCCAGTATACAGTTCACTTAATAGTTTAAGGCAAGGCGACAGCCTAAATATAGTCTGCTTGTACTTATGTTTCTGCTGCTGCCTTCACATCATCTCTTGTTGGTGCTGCTGAACCCTCTGGGCATTGGGGTCCAAAAGGCACACTTTAGACCTGTGTTTCTCAACCTTTTTGATCTCAGGGACTGGCGCCTGTCCATGGACCGGTCATTGAGAAACACTGCTCTAGATCATTCCACATTGTCGCATAGAAGTGGATAACCTATAGTAGTATCCAAAAGACAGAGCTACTAATTCAGAAGGTTACTAAATGCTGTTGGTTTTTATTGCAGTATTGAAGGAGAGTCTATATACTTTTCTGAAGTGTGGAACATACTCCTGTACCTGGTCGGGAGGGTGATATTACTCCACTTTTCAAAACAAATTTTGATTTTTAGCAGAATGTTGGATAAAACTTGGTCACTCATCTTTTAAAAAAAAAAATTCTGTTGACTGTAAACCAGGCATTTTTTTAACTTCTGCTCCAGCTAGACTTAAGTTTACTGTGCTCAAATGGCGCCTTTGGAGGCAGAATACTTCCTTCCTGTTTGTAAGACAGGAAGGGTCAGTACAACACAGCTTGGCATGGACAGAGACCAATGGTAGCAGTGGTCACAATAGCAAGTGGATTTAAAATCAGTAATCAAAAAGGAGAAAAGGAAAAGAGAAATGATAGAATTGGAGGTGTGGGGGCAAAAGGAGCTGAATACAGAAGACCGAATAGAGAGGAAAAGATGGGCTATGGTGACAGGGCAGAATAGAAAATTCCTCTTGTTAAGTGTGAACATTGATAGTTCTCTTTTAGGAATGGCAACTAAAATCTCAATGAAAGCTTTTTTTTTTTTTTTTTTAATTAGTAATATATATTGTCATGGAAAAGAAGTGACAAAATTTGACAAGCCTGTCGGTTCTTTTGAAGAGAAGTCTGTTTATGTTTAATGCATAACTGAGGAGTCATCCCTTAGCAAAGATTAGCCTTGTAATGCAACCAAGTGAAATGTTGTTCAGTGAAATCTTGGGTTAACTGCATCATTAACAAATGCTCCCAGATTTAAAAAAAAAATTCTATGGCTTACTTTTTAAAATTCGGATTGTTTGGAATGACGACTCCTATTATCTTTTACTTCCTTCTTCTGATCCTTGTGAAATCGTAGTCTTTATCTCTTACTGTGTACTGAAGAATGTGTATATGTGTGCGTGCACATATGGCAAGTAATCCATCCTATGAGATGTCGATAATGAGTATATATGTTTAATAACAGGGCCATTCATATTGAGAGAAATTTTAAAACACTTGTTTAGCTAAATAATATTCCAAGATCATAACATGTTGAGTTTGATAGTGTTGTTTAGTGTAATACAGAGAAAAGGCAGGAAGAGGGTTTTTTTGGCTGATGGTGTTTACCTTCTCTTCTCAAGAAGGTGATGAATGACTCTTTGTTTATAAGCCAGAAACAAGAAAGTAATCTGTCTTCCTGTTTATGAAGTTTCAGATGGGTGGGTAAAATCAGCAGGAGGCTTATGGCTGGGTTGTACAGTTCAATAATGAATGCCCCAGTACTCTACTATCCTCAGTGTATTCCTGGAAAATAAGAACTAAAAGGTCTCAAGGAGGAATTCTTTTGCTGCATGAATCTCTTAGCAATGGCAAAGGAGGGTCTTTTATATCTTTGCATGCAATACAGGCGTTTGGAGGTCAGAAATCTGTAGCATCTGTGAGTAACTTGTAATAAACTTCAGTGCGACTACTAATGTGCTTAAACATGTCTTATGTGCTTCACTGGACTGGGGCCAGCATGCTTAGCATCTGGCAGGATTAAGCGAAAAGGGAGTCTGTCAAATTAAAAATCCATTGATCTAGGTTCTGATCTCGCTTATTCCAATTTACGTTACTGTAACTGTTGATTTCAGTGCAGTTACTGCTCATTTATATTGATCTAAATATGTATGTGTACTCTGCATTGTAAACCTGGGTCTGTGGGACCCATGCTTGTGGGCTTTCTTGAGCATCCACACAGCATGATAAACCTGGGTTTACAATTGCTGGACCTAGGTGTCTCAACCATGGTAACGTG
The DNA here is from genome assembly GCF_013100865.1 of Trachemys scripta elegans. Lineage (NCBI taxonomy): Eukaryota > Metazoa > Chordata > Testudines > Emydidae > Trachemys > Trachemys scripta. The sequence continues at coordinate 67,050,242 of NC_048303.1, read as the reverse complement.
TCCCTACTGCACTATGCAGGTCTTGGGACTTGGGTCTGCAGCTTGAGTTGCATCCACATTGCAAAATGATAGGGCTCGGACCCAAGTCTCACTGGGACTTGGTCTCAGACCCACCCCCTCAGATGGGTCCTAGGACTTGGGTCAGGAAGCACTCAGGACCCAAGTCAGACAGATTTGTGTGTGAAGGGTAGGGGATGTGGGCTCAAACCTGTGACTGAGACCAGGTTTACAATGCAATGTAGACATACCCAGTGAGATCAGAATCAGGTACATATATTGTAAACAAAATTGTTTCCCTATCCGTGATCACCTTGTTACAGACTAGTAGAACTGAAAGAATATTAAAGATCCCATTTATTTTTTGCTATTGATGCAATTTACTTTTTGTATTGCTCTCATTTTAGACAAGGAAAATTATCCATTTCATACTGGGTTAGTCAGTTTAATTCACAATCTCAGTGCTGCAGTGTGAAGCATTTCAACAGAAGTTGTTTTTAATGAACTTTGTATTTCCTATTGTTTTTTCACAGAAAATACAATTTCTACAAAATCAAATTTACTGACTTTATTTATTTCCATTGGGAAAACTGAAACATATTTTGTTTTGGGTTGGGTTAACCTTAACTTAAACATTTTGGTTTGTCGTAATGAATCGCAGTATTGTGTTTTGCATCAGTTTGACATAAGCTAATGTCATGAGCACTGACATCAATAGGCGATGCAAGGTGCTCAGCACTTTTGAAAATCAGGTCACTTATTTAGGACCTTAAACGTGGATTTAGGAGCCTCACATTAGGCACCCATTTTTGAAAATCTTATTCATAAGATAGATCTTAGAACAGGTATAGATTTCTTAGTTTGTAAACACTTCAGTATACTTACCTATTTGTACAATATCTAGCATGTTTTGGATGCTACTGTAATAATAATAGTAATAATAATGATTAATAATAATAGTGAAGCTCTGGAATGGTGGTCATGCTCAAACATGTCATGGTGGGTGCTACTGTCCCTTCCATTTCTGCAACCAAAGGGATTAAAATATCAGTAAATCTAGGCAGGAGGAGGCATGGAAGGAGGGGTATGCTGCATCCATCATGTCATTTCTAACACCATTGTCCCACCCACCGAAGCCCCTCCACAGGGGTTGGGGGAGTTTGGGCTCCTATGGAAGAAAGGGCAGACCAGAATCAATGAGTTGGAGTACATGAGTTCTCTCCAATAATGTCCCTTCTCCCCATCCCAAGAGGACTTTGGGGTAGTGTAATGCTAAAAAGGTCAGCATAAAACTTAACCACTTCTTCTTCTATGGTATGGGTCTTGGGGCAGCAGTTGGCAAAAAACCAAAAGGGACTGGGCAGGGGGATTCAGGTTACCATATGTCCTGATTTTCCAGGACATTACCTCTTTTTTGAGACTTTGTCCTCTCTCCTGGTGGATTTTTCAAATAACAGGAAATGTCCTGGATTTTTGTAGAGCAGATGCGGTAACTCAGAAAGAGGCCTGATTGGTTTGCTTCCCGATTGGTCCCTCCCCTGCATCCACAGCTGATTAGTCTATTCCCCTGCAGCTGCAACTGCTGGATCCCACCCACCCAGGCCCTGACACTCAGCCCTGGGGGAGGGGGTCCTGCAGGAAGGTTCCTGCAGGGGCTGTTGCTGTGCCCTGCCACTGACAGGGAGTGACACTGCCCCCACCTCCAGTGAGTACCCCCACTGCAGGTACTCCTGCCCGCCCCCCCAACTGTGCCCCCCCCCCTCAAGCTCTCCTCCCCCACAATTACCCCTCCCAGCAGTGTCCATTTTTTGGGAACCTGATATATGGTAACCCTAACAAGACCCAAAGCAAAGGCACAGTTAGCTATGTTCTTATGCAGGTGTTCCCAGGAGTTGAACACCCTACCTCTTGGGTGTATTCAAGAAAGAGACATTTCCCTCTTCCCATCTAAAAAGAAGAGTGAAGAGGCACTCAGTGTGTCTAGTCCCTAAACTACTGGTTTATATTACTGTGTTAAGATTTTGCCCAGGGAGTAATGGTCAAGCAAGAACAAGATAGCAGGAGAGCTGTTGGAGAACTTTTCTAATGTATTAAGTGTGAACTGGCTAATAAGACGACTCAATAAACTAAATGCCTCAAAATGTAAGTCTGTTTTATAAGTAGATTTGAATATGTTATAGTTGAACAGACCTAACTGGGGAGTTTCTGAAAATATAAGTATCCCTTTATCTAAAATCTCTGTCCAGCAAACTATTGAAGAACTTGTGATGAGATTACCTTTGAAGAAATGGATGGAGCCTTTTGCACTGTGAAATGTGGAAAAAGCAGTTGGATGTGACAGTGTCATGGCAACAGAGATATTGACATATGCGGGAAACTTGATCAAAGAGCAAATATGTGAAATCAGGCCCACAATAGACTTGAAGATCAATCCTAGTGAGTAACAAATCTGCTTATTCCTGTTTTAAAGTCAAACAGGCTCATATGTACTTTGAGGTTAAACAAAATCCCTGAGTTCTGTTTGAACACATTTACAATCTTAAAAGTCTCACCTCTCATCCATCTCTTGAGGCTTCTAAGAAATTTTGTGTTTGAGGAGAGAGATTTAGTTACATTATAAAGTAGTTTTACAATTCTGAATGATTTTAGACAGCAGTCAGTGTTTTCCCCTTACATGACATACTCCCTCATACATTTTTTCCTCCATGTATTATTATGATTTATATTTACTAGTAGAATTAGAGGTTCTAACAGAGATCGTGGCCCATTATGCTAGAGCCTGTACCAATACAGTAGAAGTCAGTCCATACCTTGTATAATCTACACTCTAAATAAACAAGAAAAAGTTTGAGAGACACGAAATATGATTATCCTCATTTTGTAGATTGGGAACTGAGGGACAGTGAAGTTAAATGCCTTTGCTAAAGGTCACACAGGAAGTGAGTATCAGAGCGAGGAATTGGACCCAGATTTTCTGAGTGCCATTCCAATACCTTAATCAGAAGACCATTCTTACTGTCTTTCAGCCTCCCACCCACTTCTGAAGATCCCCTCCTATACATTTCCTGACTTTCTGCTGGGCCCCAGCCTTGCTGAACTCAGATATGTTCTGGAATATGTAATGCTGAAGAGAATGGCCCCAGGCATAGGTAATTTCAATGGCTGAGCCTAATGATAGGAATCAGGAGTGGGTGTTGTGGGTCGAGAGGGAGGAAGCCAAGGCCTGTTGGAGTGTCACAAGGTTAGAGAGAGAGAGTGTGTGTGTGCGCGCGCGTGTGCATGGTAGGAGGCTCAAAAAGTTTCAGATAACCCTCTGACCTTTTGACTATATAGCCAAAGGTATCTCCAATCCACTGGATGTTAAACCATCGTTTTATCGTATGGCCCCAGATACAAGTATTTTGTGAATCAGAACTCATTGACCTTTGGGTAGTATTTTAATTCATCTTCCTCAACAGACTGAGTCAGCAGGTGAAAAGTTGTTCAAGTCTCCTCTTGCTTCTTTGGTCTCCCCTCTCATCTCTCCTTTCATCCTATCCTGTTTGGAAAGGGGTGTGCTCAGTATGTATTGATGCATGCTCTCCACAGGCCTTTGCCTGATCCATTTTCTGTTGTTGACCCTGTACTAAGAGCATTTCTCTTCAGCACTCCTTGTCTCTATGGTAACATGAGAGAGGAAGTACAGTAGACAGATGTGCTGGAAAGGAAAGGTCTTGTTGGGCTGAATTCCCATGGGTCTCATAAGCACATAATGCAAGGTAGACACTGGCCAGTGCTTGGGAGAGTACGAAGGGAAAATCTAGGGGTTGCCTGGTATGGTGTTGGCGGTTCAGTAGCTGGCACTTTCTTCCCTTTAGGTCAGTACTAAATCACAGTTCCAGAATGTTGGTAGGGGCATTGGATGTAATGTAAAATTGAGCACCCAACCAGTTGTAGTTATTAAAGGTTCATGGTATTTCATAAGAGCAGGAACTTTAACCCCAGTGTCCTAGTTAGACAGAAAGTAATTACAGGGTAGAAATTTATCTACAGTGTCAGTCACCTATAATCTTTATTTTTGTTCTGCACTGTTACCTGGTATTGTGTACTGTTTAATAGCTGTCATGTTCCACCCAGAGGCTGGGTGAAGTAATTCCTATATATGTCATTGATGTCTTTGGGAAATTTACTGTTGGTTGCAACCAATAGGTTTTGGAGGATTTCTTTATATGCATAACCACCGTTCTGTAGTAATCTCTCCGAAGAGAGTGCAGTTCCTTGATTACTCTTCTGTACTTGTCTTTCCAATGTAGCGTGTCTTGAGGGAACACCTGAATAGGCTATTTATCCTCTTTATTTAACAAACAGCACTCTGAGTAAAAAACCAAAAAAGCATAACAAAGGAACAGGCAACATATGTATAGGAAATACCAAAATGAATCAAATAAGTCAAATACACAAACTTTACTGTAATGCTAAATAATTACATATGACAGAACTGTCTTTTCCAGAATCCATTACTTACATGTAGATGCATGTGCCTTTGGAAATGTGAACTTTCCAGGAATTACTCAGTCCTCAGCCTTTCTCCAAGATGTTTTTACTTCCTGCTGAATTCTGCTGAGGTATTGGATGCAAAAGATCACAAATTCCCTTCTTTAAATTTTGCTCTCTGAGTTGAAGGCTACAGTAACCATAGCTTGTATACAATCAATTTCAAGCTGTCTCCTACCCTTCTACTAGTTTAACCGGTAGCCAGTCTACTCACTGACTTCCTTTTAGAGCTTCCTCTCCTAAAAGCATAGAAGACAACATCTCAGTCTGGCTCACTTGTGTGATTTTTATTGTGAGTCACAAAATTTTTGGTGTGATTTTTTTTTTTTTTTTTAAAGCCTCAGCTGCAGGGATTATGTGATAACTTTAGCTTTCATTTTAAAAAAAGTAAACTTGTAGCCCTTAGGCAGTGGAGAAAAGCTTGTAAATGTGAATCCCAAAGATTCAAACACTACAAGGCTAATACATTTATTATTTTTAAAAAAATCTTGTGATTTGGGGGCCTGTCTCATGATTTTTGACTACTTGGAGCTGAAAATACTGCATCTTGGAGATATATAATGGTGGTTCTTGATATCACCTCTGCAATATTTTAAGGCTACAGAGTCTGAGCTTTACCACATTGTATGCTGTATTTAGAGCATACAGTGATGAAGAATAGCATTATGTGTAAATGTACAGACTGAAAAAGGAGGAGAGAGCTGATGGGCAAGGAAGAAGAAAAAGATAACCCTCTATGTTATCAACATTTCAAACTAGTAACCTGCTGATTTGCTTCAGAAGTGGTAGCACCACCTATAGTTAAGATTGCCTGATGTTTCGCATTATAGGACACCATTTTTAGTTGGTTATAACTTTGTGAAACACCAAAATAATGACACTTGTACTAAAGTTGTGAGAACTGACAACACTGCGATTGGGAAGTCTTGTTATAGGTAGAACAAGAGCCTTGGGTAGAGGTTTGCTCTAGTTATGAGAGTCTTAGTCAAATCTGGAAGTTTAACCTACTCAGAGGATTTCTGTAGCCCAGAATGATTCCCTAGGAGAAGGTTGGTTTTAGAAAAAGAGCTATAACTGAAAAGATTTTGTTTAGCCTTGACAAAGGCTTGTTTTGTTTTGTTTTGTTTTGTTGTGTCTGTTTGTTGTATGGGAATCTTTATAACCTATATGATTTCATTTCCTATGACACCTAAAATTTAAAAAAGTATATTTCCCCCTATATCTTAATGATCCTGAGTCTTTTTTCTGACTCCCCTTCATGGTATCTCAGTCTATAACCCACAGTTCACAAGTGTTACAATTCTGTGACCATTATAAACTCAGTAGCAGTTCATAAATGCAACAAATGGCTTTGTGATTGTCAAATCCTCCTTTTGAAAATATATTTTAATTAGTTCCTATGTAATGTATTATAATATAGCTTAGAGTCAGACATTTCTTTGTATCAGCAAGAGCAGCTGTTCCTTAAAACTTTTTAATTCACTTTCACTTACATTTACCGGTAGTTATTTGATTTGATTTCTCTTTTTTTGATTCACAGACACTATTCAATATCTAATCCTTGATCTTTTGTTTCTATTGTTGGATAAAAAACAATGCCTAGTTGCTTCATGCTATTAGTTTATGGGCCTGATTCTCATTTAGATTAAAGCAGTGGTCTCCAAACAGTTTCTGTCACCCCCTTACCAGTAATGGAATCTGTCTGGGCTCCCCTGGGGGCTGAGGGCTGTGGCCGGGAGCGGGGTCGTGGGTCAGGCTGGGGGCGGGGCCGTGGTTGGGGCTGTGAGCCATGGTTGGAGCCAGGGGCCGGAGGTGTGGCTGGGACTGGAGTTTGGGGTTGGAGTTGTGGGTGGAGCTGGGGGCAGAGTAGAGACGGGTGGTACTCCTTCCCACTCCCTGTGGGGGCTGCTCCCCCAACCGAATGTTCCTCTGCGTCCCCCAGTTTGGGGGACTACTGCATTAAAGCCATGTTCTGGTACTGTAAATGGGCCTTAAATTGGGTGTAAATTATATTTGTCCATTCACATTCACTTTGTAACTGAGAATTCAGGCTCCTGTGCTGGATTTTTAGTTTAGTTACTTAAGTGTTTTTGAAGCAGGAAGAGAATTAGGTCCTTTGCATCCTTCCCTTTTCATCTTTTTTGTTTTCAAGTTTACTTTTCCTGTTTTAATTTATTGTGAACCAGATGATTTAAGCACTTTTATACTGTTATAAAGGTGTGCACACTAGGGGTTGTACCAGAATAACTGTTTTGGTTTAAAAAAAAAAAAATCATACCCCTAACCAAAATAGTTATATTATATACTAGTACAAAAACTGCATGTAGATCAGGACTTAGGTGCCTTTGTGTATATTCTTATAGGAAAATATATTATCTATTGCTAATCATTTATAAGAAAAATGTCTATTGCATAAATTTTGTATATGTGATCAAAATAATGGACATAATCCGCTTTTCTTTCTTTCTTTCTTGTTTATTCACTTTTGTACTGTGTAAATCCTAGCTTTTGAATTCTCTTGGGCAGGGTCTATCTTTGTGTTGCCTATTTGTACAGTGCTCTAATTCCTGATGTGTATTCTTAGGCACTAGCACAATAGAAACAATAATTATAAGAAGTGTAATGTACATTCTGGATTTGTATGAAAATATTTGCTCTACTGTTTCATTTTGTATAGGAGGAAACTGCTGTGTATTTTTAAAATAATCCAAATGCCTTATTGTGGCTGAGGGAGTACAAACCTGTGAAATCAAAGGTATTGTTTAATGACTGTTCAGAACCCTCTTGCTGATAAATATAGCTTTAGTGCTCATGACAGGTAGAATACAAGACTTCCTTTGTTTACACTTTAAAGAAAATCACAACAGCAAGTGTCTGTCTGAGGGTTGGACAGAAGAGTTGAGGAGAATACATTTTCCCTGTATGATGAATCCTTTGCAAGCCTGTACCGAACACAAAAAGCTTGTCAGACAGATCAGGTTTCCTATTTCTGGTAACCATTCATAATGATCTAAGCTGACTCCAAACTGTGTTTGGGTGCATGTTGAACTTCATATTATATACCTGCTGTTTACAGACAATTTGCTGGCTCCTGTTATTTTACTGGTCCAGTACATTTTTGCTTAATCTTCTGTACACACAGTACCCAATCTCCACAGCAAATTCAGTTACACCACTTTGCTACCATTTGGCTGGATTTGCTTATCCTACATTCCTCCTGTGAGCAAGAAAGGGGTTATGAATCAGAGCAAGCTTGAGAAATTGAATAATAGGCTGCAGTCTGTTAGATGTCTTTCTTTTTATTGGTAACAATACTGAGTCTACTCTTTTCTATATACTGAAAGTTGTGCAGGAAGAAATATATACCAGGTCAAGGGGCAAATCCACTATTGGCATAAGCAAGAGCAATTCCACTAAAATCATTGGATTTGCATCCACTTACTTCAGTGGTGAATTAGATCCAAAATATATAATTTGGGTATTGAGAGGGATTGGGAAGGGGGCATACTTATGACAGACTCTGGAGATAATGAGAGAGTGGAAGAATGGCATCCTTTTGAATGCTTTCACAGCTTCTTTATACACCTGTGCAGTAAAGTTTTAACTTGGTTGTTTTGGAATGTTAGTGACAGAATGCATAGTATAGGACGTAAATAAAACACAATAATGTTTAAATATATTTAATTTTGTAATTTATTAAAATACCATTGTTGCTTATGAAAGTTCCCAGACTGAGAGCCTCTGAACGTGAAGCCTCTTTGTCCACACTACAGCTACATGAGGGGCAGCAGCAAAGGGGATGCCTTATCCTGCCCTATCAATGTGCTTCAACTCTGACCTAGATACCATCCACAAACAGAAAAAATGAAAGGGGAATACAAAATGCCATTGGCTCAGCCTATGACAGTCTAATCTGTGTTGAACTCATCTATAATGAAAAGCACACTGTTGTCTGGTTTACCTTCAGTAAACAAGTCTTCTTGTTTAAATCCCTAAATCAACCTTTCTCTTGACAGGAGGGGGGGGGGAAGGTGGGAGGGAGGAGGAGGAAGAGAGTCAAATCATCCTTTGCCTCCTTGCATGACTTCTGTGCGTTCCAGGAACCTTTGTATACTGGGTTAAACTATAGAGCTGGTGGAAATTCTTTTTGGTGAAAAATGGCCATGTTTGTGAAAAATGTTTATTCATGTTGAAATTTTCATTTTTCTGTTGAAAAAACATTTGTTCTTTCATCAAAGACTCAGAAAATGTCTGTGAACATTGTTTAGAAAAACCAAACAGATCTGCATTTCTGCAAAAAAAAAAAAAAAAAAAAAAATCAAAAGAAAAAAAATTACGTACCATTTTCCAGCCATCTCTATTAAAAAGATAAACTATTAAAGATTGTTTTGGGATAGTTTGCACACTGTCCTTCATGCTGGAGTCTGGAATCTTCTTTATCCTTTCAGGTAATTACTACAGAAAAGTTCTCCCTGCCCTAAATGAGAGGAGAGTGGATTCTTGAACCTTTGTTTCCTTTTCAGCTGATAGCAAGGAGAGATGAAGCTCAGATTGGTTTCAGAGTAGCAGCCGTGTTAGTCTGTATCCGCAAAAAGAAGAACAGGAGTACTTGTGGCACCTTAGAGACTAACAAATTTATTAGAGCATAAGCTTTCGTGGACTACAGCCCACTTCTTCGGATGCATATAGAATGGAACATATATTGAGGAGGTATATATACACACATACAGAGAGCATAAACAGGTGGGAGTTGTCTTACCAACTCTGAGAGGCCAATTAATTAAGAGAAAAAAAACTTTTGAAGTGATAATCAAGCAAGCCCAGTACAGACAGTTTGATAAGAAGTGTGAGAATACTTACAAGGGGAGATAGATTCAATGTTTGTAATGGCTCAGCCATTCCCAGTCCTTATTCAAACTGGAGTTGATTGTGTCTAGATTGCATATCAATTCTAGCTCAGCAGTCTCTCGTTGGAGTCTGTTTTTGAAGTTTTTCTGTTGTAATATAGCCACCCGCAGGTCTGTCACTGAATGACCAGACAGGTTAAAGTGTTCTCCCACTGGTTTTTGAGTATTTTGATTCCTGATGTCAGATTTGTGTCCATTAATTCTTTTGCGTAGAGACGGTCCTGCAAAGCTCAATATAGCCATTCCCAATAATTATACAAATAAAATATCAGCACCAAAAATTCATTAGATTTAAAAAAAAAAAAAAATTAGGGGTGTTTTTTCTTTTAAATTTGCCTTCTGGTTTTTTAATCTTTCAGTATTCATGTTTCAAGCTTTCATCTGCAAATATGAGTCCTGGAAACTTTTTTTTATTAAACTCAGATTGAGTTTGAGAGAGATTAACATCTGAAGGGAATAGACAGACAGGGCAGGAGCAGGTTAATATTTTCTTAACAGTATTGTAATATATCACACCCTCCTCCATTTGAGAGATCTTATGGGCACTGCTGTTCGAAGCCAGATGATAAAAACAGTATAATCTCTGAGGTCTTTTATGTAAGAGAAGGAAAGAGTACTCAGTGATACAGAATAAGGGTGATACCTTTAAGAAAGGCTGACTGCTTTTGTTTCCAAACCTGTGCCTTCAGACACAGATGAAAAGACATGCTGTGCTCCTTATGAAGAAGGCTTTTGTTGAAAAGAAAATTGAAGCAAGTGTTCTGTATTCAGCCAAGCAAAAGGTTATACATGAGAAGAAAATTTACATATTTTGCAACATTCAGTCTGCTGCTGGACCTTCCGAGTGAAAGAAGGAATAGATAATGTCTTAAGTTTATGATACCACTTCAAAACAGGCAGAATACTGAACCTTCTGAACTTTTTGGGCTTTATCCTCTTTTGGAAATATTATTATTTATTAATAATTTTTAAATTAAATCCCCAAAGCAGTGAACACCAGTTGCAGCCAAAGGTGATGGGGCAAGTCAGGTTATTCTAACCCCTCCTCTAGAAGGAACTACTTTGGGCACTGGGCCCAGTGGCTTCCCTTCCTTCTTCTGCATCGGGAACAGTAGCAGCAGCTGGGAAGAGCTCCCCATGGGAACTGTGGAAATCCCCAAGCTCTTGAGGTTACTTTTCGAAAGAAGTCCGCACCAGGAAAAGCTGAGAGTGCAAGTGGTGAGCAATGGCCTTCCAGTCTCACCCTCTGCATCTAATCCTGAAAGATGTGCAGGCTCCCCTCCCGCCCTCACTGGGATTAGGAACGCATATGTCCTGTTTGTGAGCAATAGATAATTTTTATAGTGTGGACAAGTTTATAAAGTCATAGGAATTTCCAGACTGGAACAGACTAGGGTCCATTTGGTCCAGGATCCTATCTGACAGTGGCCCGCACCAGATGTTTCAGAGGAAGGTATCACAGAGTTCTAAATATTGCCCTTCAGTGGCAACTGCATTAAGAAGGAAATTTGTATTTGATTAAAAATAGAAAATGTGTTCCCTGAGCTGCATCCTAGGATTTGAAACTGAAGTGTTTAAATCAGGCCCTCATTGTTGGAAGGAGACAAAGGTCACTGCCTCCCCAGTTGCTTCCATGCAGAGACAGCCCCAGAGTGGTCCTGCAAAGCTCAATATAGCCATTCCCAATAATTATACAAATAAAATATCAGCACCAAAAATTCATTAGATTTAAAAAAAAAAAATTAGGGGTGTTTTTTCTTTTAAATTTGCCTTCTGGTTTTTGAATCTTTCAGTGTTCATGTTTCAAGCTTTCATCTGCAAATATGAGTCCTGGAAACTTTTTTTTATTAATTTAACTGAAAACTGAGAGTCTTACATAATCATATGACTCCACAAGCTTTTAAACCCCCCCACCAATTATTGTGAGACTCACAATACAATCATGTGAGTTGGCAACACAGGAAGTTGCTGTTCTTTTCCCTAATATAGCTGCTCAGCAGCCCCTTTGAAAGCTGTGTACTTCATTGCAAGTGAGGGAGGAGAATAGCTCTGGTTGTTCCAGTGCCTGCTTCCTTGCCAGGCTGTGGGATTCCCAGAGGGAGCAGAATAGTAGTTCGCCTGGCTCTGCCTGAGCCTAGGGGAGTGCCAGCAAATGTTGGCTCTGTTCCCCTACACAGCTACCTAGGGCAGCTCAGGGGAGTTAAAAAGGAGCTGAGAAACAATAACTTGTTATGACTTTGCTCCTCATTTGGCCCCAGCCTAGGTTAGAGCAGCCAGCCGGCTGCTCTAATTTGCTTTAGTTGCTAAGATCCCCAAGGAACCATTATGCCATGTGGCTGTAGCCAGAACTCAGCATTCCTGCCACTCCCTTTCCCCACCCCTAGAAAACCCCTGATGGGAGAGAGGCATAAGAGCAAGCTATGCTGGCTCTGTGCCTACAGGGGTTTTCTCTGGGCTGGGGGAATCACCAGCAGGGGACTTGTGGATGGTTTCCACTCTCTTTACACAGTTTGAGCAGTGCAAAGGGAGCAGAACAGGAAAGAGCATTTGCTCCCAAAATATTGATTGTAGCCCCTTGATCTTCTTGAAATAATATGTTAAGTTCTCAACCTTTTCAGCATGGATACCACTGTTGAAGACTATCCAACCTCCATTTTCTTTTATGCACTAATCATGAGTGCACTACTGTAGTGCCCACACTGTAAAGGACAGATTCATTCCTAGTGTGTAACTCCACTAACTCAACAGAGTTGCACCAGGGATAAATCTGACAGAGTGCCCTGTTTCGTGAGTAAGAGATATACTATTGCTTTATACTCGCTGATCTCTGCTCTGAATAGCATGGCGGAGAATCAAATGCAAGGCATAGCCGACAACAAAGGTAGCAGTATTCCAATTCTGTCTAGTGGGAAAGTGGATTATTTTAGTCTTTTGGTACTTTCTGTCATCAAATTGCCAGGATGGCAGCTCTTTGTTCTATCTTGTATTTTTAAAAACTATTATTGTGTGATTTACTTTTCTTTAGTAAGATGTAGTGATTAAGGCAACTTTTCTATTACACTAGTTTTCTTTTAACTGGACCAATATTAGCAGTAGATTTAAATTCATATAACTTTATGTGTTGTGTTCTAAATTCTTCCTTTGTTTCTGTTAGAGCAGGTCACAATGAAGCTTGTTGTCTACTAACAGAGCTAATTATTTCATTCCTTCGTTCTTCTCAAAATAGCTTCCATGAAATTCTATAAAGTGTCCATCCAGACCCACTGATTTTTGGAGGCTTAGATCAGATAGTTGTGTGGAGGGTTTAGGAACTGAAGCCTGGTCTATGCTTTTCCAGAGCAGTAATTCCTAACACATGTAGCTCAATTGGTGGTAGCACCTGTGGAAGCTGTATTGGAGACAAGGCTCAGGCAGTCACAGGTGTTTTTAGCAATCTGTCCTCTAATCCTGTTGATAAAATGCCTGAGCCCTGTATGTACTTCAGACTCTACCAGAATACCACGGTGGAGCTGTACCCTTTTGGAATTATGTTCTGAAAAATCCTAGAGTAGACACAGCTTTAAGGTGCTATGACGATATTGCTGCAGAGGTCAATGGAAACAAAGTATCTTCCTAACATGAATGCAGTTTCATAGTTTCTGATACAGATTGTTGCATGGAATTTCAGAGGGAGTTTGCACCATTGTCTTAGGTCTAAAATAGTTGGTTTGTATGCAGTAAGAAAAGCTTTCTCTTTGCCTTCTGAATTTGTTCTCCATGCTAGAAGATTTCCCCTTGAAAATATTGAGTAATTTCATATTGCCTTAGGTTAAGTTCGCACACAGAAGAAGGTGTGGTTCCCGGTCTTTCCTCATCTGAATCTGTCCTTTTCATCTTGCCTCATACAAGAGAAGCCTGTTGTCAGCAAGAAGATATTTTATAATCCAGTTAATCATATTAGTTAATTTGTGGATTATGTAGGTCTTCATCCAAATGGTTCTCAAAAGGTGTTGCCAGAAACTGAGCTGGTTTAAAATTGTACTGACACCACCTATATAATCTCCTAACCAATTTTAGGAGGTTTGGTGTTTTAAACAATATAATTGCAGATGTAGAACTCTGTTTAAACATAGCCTATCAGAATGAATTTTCTGAATTTTTGAGCATAGAATATATTCTTTGCAAGTTACCTGCACAGGTTTGTAATTGGTTTGACATTACTGACTACTCATTGGAAACACTGCCCTGAAACTGAACAGAAATGACCTACTGTAATTATACCTTTCATAACCTTTTCCTTTTTTCCCTGTAATGGGAGATGCAGTGAAAATGTGGAAACATTCATAAATCTGTTAATTATAAACATGCACAGTAAAAGTCACTTTTTTGCTGAGTAAATTTACTGTGGGTAAATAGTATACAGTAAAAATGGAGTAATTATGCTGATGTGTTTTTGGTAAAGTAAAAGTACAAATAATTTTTAGTGTTAATTTTGAAGCTGTGTACCTGATTCTGTTGTGTTCTTGGAATTATGTCTAGCATATACATTTTCTCAATTTAGACAAGGATTCAGCGCATACAAAACAGGCGTGAGCATTTTACAGTCATGCATAAATTGTGTGTCTCTGACTTTCTTTAATGTTGTTTCTTTGATCTGACAAGTTCAGTGGTGGGCAGCTGAAAAATTGTTTATCTTGCAATGTACAGTGGAGTTACACTAACTAATTGTATTTTGGCAATCTGTGATTAATCTTAAATTTAATGGACTCATTTATTTTTCATTTTATATTCTAAGGAATTATCATGCTTGTGAGACAGACACTTGTCATTAATAAGACTGCTACAAATCAGACATCTTAGAAACAGCAGCTCCTCACAGACAAACAAATGGATCATTATTTAATTTTTGTGGGTAATTAGAGGGTCTGAACTTTCTTCCAATAGAATAGTGATTCAAAGGAATGCAGTTTGAAGAAAAACTGCTGGACCAGTGCTGTTTCTTATATGCTTGAGTGAATAGTTTGAAAAGGGTATTTGAATTAAAGTAAACAAACTTGATGCTCCTTATATTTTAATATAAATTAGCTGGAGACTGGATAACAGTTAAATGCATGTTTTATCTTTTGTACCTTTAAAGGGTTGTTGTTTCATCTAGATTAACATGAGGGACTTCATTTACAGGGACAGGGTAAGTTGGAAAAATTGCATTTAGGTCTGAAAACGTATGACTGCTATAGTTACACATAGCACCTAAGATTTTAATAACTGAAAGAATTAGCAAACAAAAAATGTGTTTTTTACCTGTTTGTTTACTTTGTGCATGACAGCATTTTTATGTACAGCCAGCTTTACTGTTTTTCCTATATACAAATCAGGTAGGGCCTGATCCAAAACCTATCAAAGTCAATGGAAATCTTTCCCTTGACTTCAGTAGGTTTTGGATCAGGCCCAGTGTCAATTACTTCCTTTTCAAAACATGCTTAAAAGCACCAACAAGAGAGGAGAAAAACCTTTTTGTTGCAAATTCTTAAAAGAAATTTAAAAATCTCAGGCTGTACTGTGGAAAAGTTGCTCTACCAGAAATTGGAACTTTTAAAAAAATTAGTCAGTTTCCAAATTTTCAAATTGTCAGTATCCCTTTAATTTTAAGGGGAATAATGCATGTTCATTAAAAGGAGATTATAAATTTTATTAGAGAATATTTAAAGAAATAAACGATACAGAAAATTTGAAGCGTTAGCTATTGGTCATTGGGGGTAACATACAGAGTATGGGGGTATGTTGGTGTTTTGGGGCTGGGCAGCACACATAGTATATACACACTGCAATGTCCCCAATGAGGGGTGGGTAACCGGTGGGCGGGATCAGGAGACAGTCAATAAACGGTGAGGGTCCACCACCCATACGGGAGGCAGGGACAGTCATGGGTATAAGCAAGCGGGCTGGGTAATGGGGATGGGGTGACCCTCACGTGGCGGGATTCAGCTAGGTTTGGTGGGTTTAGGGCTCAGGGGATAGGGTCCAGCAGGGGGTGTGTGTGGGTGCACGAGGTCTCCCCGGCTCACTCTTGGTATTGGCGGTGGCCGGTGATGTGCTCGGTGTAAATGTCCCGGGACCAACGGATAGTGTCCGAGACCATTAGGCGTCTCATGAGCCGCGCGTAATGACGGCCCACCCCACAGGTCCTCAGCACGCGTTCGTTACACGGGTCCCAGGCACCCAGGGCCCCAACGAGCAGAGCGTCGACGTGCACCTCGTAACCCTTAGTCCGTAGGGTGTCAGCCAGGGGGGCGTATTTTTCGAGCTTGCGGGCTCGGGCTTCGCGGAAGGCCGGGGTCCTGTTCTCGAACGGAATCGCTACGTCGACCAGGATGATCTTTTTTCCCACCTCGTCCGTGACGACGATGTCCGGGCGCAGCGGGCTGTCGGTGCCGGGGACGGTGCGGTTGACAGCGATCTCTCCCAGACGCGGGTTGATGGCCTTCACTAGACGGTCCTGGACGGCGTTGTGGCGTAGCTGCCAGGCTCTGGCGTGGGGCTTGCAGCAGCACAGGACGTGGGGCAGGGTTTCGTTAGCGTACCCGCACTTCCTGCAGCGTTTGTCCCGGTTCCCGTGGCGGATGGCACCGTTGAGCGGGACGCAATTCAGCCGGGCGCGGTGGATGAACCGCCAGTCGGCGAACCGGGTGAAGCTGCCTGTGGGGAGGAAGTGGTTGCTGGAGTCCCACTTGCTGGTTACTTCGAAGACTTTACCCTGGTCCGGCTTTTTCTTCAGGGCGTCCACGTAGAGCGCGTGGACGGCGGCCTTCAGTGATCTCTCCAGCACGCCTCTGGCTCCGGGGGTGACGATGATGTTGTCCTCCGTTCCGATCCGCGGTATCAGGACTCCCAGCTCCTGCCGTTCCTCGTTCCATTCCCAGCGGCAGCCCAGGCGCTTTCCCAGCCGGCGCGTGGCATTGCGGGCGCGGGTCCACAGCGAGGCGAAGTCTCCCCTGTCCCGGGCGAAGTCGCCGTCCAGGGAGCCGCTCAAGAAGGTGGCCACATCTCGGTCGGAGGGGGGTCTGCCGATTCGTTTCTCGGTGGCGGCATGCAGGGCGGTCGTTGCGACGTTCTTCACCGTGGCGTCCGGGCAAGTCAGGAGGCGGAAGGCGTGTGTGAGGACCGCGATGTCACAGAGGTCTCCCATGCGGGGGACGCCGGCACCACCGTGCCTGTGCTTGATGTATACGAGCTCGTTGCTGGCTCTCCGGGGCAGGGACATCCAGTTTTTGACCAGCTTCCGGATGGCGTTGTCCGCTTTGTTGAGGGGCACCTTTGCCACGGCGGATCCCCTCAGGACGAAGGCAATGCGGGGGATCAGGAAGGTGTTGAGGGCGTTGATCTTCTGCCACGGTGCTAGCAGGGATGTGTCGATTTTGGCGGCGTCTTGCAGGATCTCCCCGATGGTGTCCTCGGGGGTCTGCCGGACGCGGAAGCCTGTCGGCGTGCCGAGGTGCTGGTACGCCTGCCCCTCCGCCAGGGGAACGACGGACTCGCCCTGGATGAGAAACTCCGTCAGCAGTACCGAGTCCCTCTTGCTCCCGTCAACGTGGAGGGACGCACACTTCTTGGCATTGAAGCGGAGTCCCGTCCAGTCCGCGGCTCTCCCGATGGTGTCGAGCATGCCCTGGAGCCTCTCGGGGTCGTCCGCGATCAGGACCAGGTCATCCGCGTAGGCCAAGACGCTCACCCTCTCGCCGTGCAGGTCGAAGCCGTCGGCGCCGTCGGAGATCGCCCGCAGGAGCGGCTCCATGGCGAGGTTAAAGACGATGGGGCTGAGGGGGCAACCCTGCTTCACGCCGCTGTGGATCGGTATCTCTGCGGTCTCCCCTTCTACCGATCGGATGGTGGTGCTGCAGCCCTCATACAGCTCCCGGATCAGGTGGAGGAAGGTCTCTGGCATCCCAAACTCCTGTAGGGTGTCGAAGATGTGATGGTGGGGGATGGACCCGAAGGCGTTGGCCAGGTCGAGCCACGCTATCGAGCACTGCCTCCGCGTTCTCCTGGTCGTCTGGATGACGGTCTGGAGAAGGAAGTTGTGCTCGTAGCACCCCTCCGACGGCATGAAGCCCTTCTGGGCAGGGCTGATGGCTCCCCCGGTCGTCGCCCACTCCGTGATCCTGGCTGCCAGGCAGCTGGCGTACAGTTTGTACATGGTGGAGCAGAGGGAGATGGGTCTCCAGTTACTGGGGTCATCCCGCTCGCCCTTCTTGGGAATCAAGACGGTCATGGCCTTCTTCCAGGAGGTGGGGGATCGGCCGAAGCGCTTGCACAAGTTAAAGATGTTGGAGAGCAGGAGGCAGCCGGGGTCCCGCTTCTTGAGGAGGCTGTAGGGGATGCTGTCTTTTCCGGGTGCAGTATTCTTGGTTCTGGAGAGCCTGGCCGTCACCTCTTTAGGGGTGAAGTCGGCCTCCAGACCATCCGCGTCGGGAATGCGGGGCAGGGGGCGGAGGCACTCTGGGCGCTGCGCGTCGTTCCTGGGCACGCCGCCGAACACTCCGAAGAAGTAGTTGTAGAGGCGCTCGGGCGGGATCGTGCAGTACGACGGGGGCCCGTCGAGGATCTCTCTCACGGCCTTGAGGCGGTTCGTACGGTACATCTTCTGGATCCTTGACGCGGCTGCCGGGTCGAAACGGCGGCCGGTGTTCCTCCTTCCAGCTCCCCTGGTGTTGTTGTCACGGTGTGGGGCGGGCCGTCTCGGGGCAGGCCGGGTGGTCTCCTGGTTCGGTGTCCTCTTGAAGGCAATCTCCGCGGACAGCTCGCGGGTGAGCCTGTCAACGAGCAAGTCAAATTCCGCGAAGGACGCTGCCGCTTGGAGCTCCTCGATCCAGGCGGCCTGCCAGGGCGTGGCTGGCCTAGGCTCCGGCCGCTGGTCCTCTGGCTCCTCGGTCGGCGTGGGCAGCGAGTTTGTCGTGTGGTCGATAGGTTGTCCCACTTGTGGGTCGGGGGACTCCGCGGTTGGGTCCCGGGGCGTAGTCGCTGGTGGGGTAGGATCGCCACTGGTTGTTGGCGGAGTCTGGACAGGGTCAAGGGGGGCGGGGGTGATGCCAGGTCTTCCGTGTGCGGCTGCTGTCTGGGGGGTTGTCGCGGAAGCGTGCGACCTTCTGGCAGCAGGGATCGGCCTGGGGCCTCTGGCAGCAGTAGTTTGCAGAGTGGGCTGGGGGGTGGACCCCGTTCCCTCGGTAGGCGGGGTTCGAGGTGCAGGTTGAGGGGTCGCGTTGGCTCTTCCTGCGGTTGGCACCCGTAGGGTGGCCTGGGGACCGGCGTCGGTTCCGCGGGGGGCAGGAGTTCGGGCGGCCACGCGTGGCGGGGCGCTGACCCTTCTTGGGATGGGGTTGCGCTGGTTGGGCGTCGGGAGGGCACTAAGACGCCTCAGCTCAGAGAGCTTACGGGCCACCTGGGTGGATGTGAAGGGTGTCCAGCTGGCAGGGGCTCGGTTAACGTTGCCTGCTGTGGGAGGTGCCGTCTCGATGGTGGGGCCCTGGTCCACCGGCTTGGGGGTTGGAGTGGGTTTTAAGGTGGCGGTTGGCGGGGGTGCCCCGTTTCCACGTGGCGCGGGAGCAGCGGGCCGGGGCACAGGGGGGCGAGAGGCCGGAACCGGAGCTGTCGCTGAACGGGCTCTCTTGCAGCTGGCCTGGTGTGCCTTGCATCTCTTCTGAGTTTCGAAGGGCAGGTTGCAGAGGGCGCAGCTGAAGGTGGTGGATTTGCCATGGCACCTCTTCAAGTGCCTGGTGACTCCTCCGAGGAGGCGGAAACGCCGGGGCGGCGAGCAGATGGGGCAGGTGAGCGCATCAGCGGTAAGGGGGTATGTGAGGTAAATGGTGTCATCGTCAGCCCCCTGCGGAGCGGGGATCCCAGTGGTAGTAGAGGTTTCTCCAGCGAGGGTGTCCCGCTGGGGGTCGGGCGGGGACTGCTAGGGGCCAGGGGGTGTGACTGGTGCCCGCCGGGGGACAGGGGAGCCGTCTCGTGGTGGCTGGAGCTGCTGGGGAGCAGGGGGCGTGTCTGGGTACCGCAGGAGAACCGGGGAGGCATCTCGTGGTGGCTGGGGCGTGTGGCAGAGTTCCCTTGACAGCCGGGGGACGTGGGGCGGGGTGTTCAGCAGTTGCGACTGCTGTGGGGCGGTGTGGGGGTCTCCCGTTGGCTGGAGCAGCAGGAGCGTGGAGGATGTCCCCGGCGGTTGGGGTGGCAGGGGAGTGGTTGGGGGGTCCCCCGGTGACTGGAGCAGCTGGTGGACAGCGGGGGAGTCGCTCTGCAGCTGGTGTGCCAGGTGATGGGGGGGGCAGGTCTCCCAGGTTCCGCGGCAGTCGGCGGGCAGCGGGTCGGGGTCCTGTCCGCCGGGGCGCATCAGTGGGCTCCTCAGGCACTGTGAGCGGTGGCGGCTGGAGCGCAGGGTGGGAGGCCCCCTGCGGCTCGGGCGGTGGCGGCTGGGGCAGGTGGTGGGGATCCCCTGGCTGCATAGGCGGCAGCTGCGCGGGGCAGGAGACCCCCGGGGGCTCAGACAGCGGCGGCCGGGGCGGGTGGTGGGGATCCCCTGGCTGCATAGGCGGCAGCAGCGCGGAGCAGGAGATCCCTGGTGGCCAAGGCAGCGGTGACTGGGCCACGTGGCAGGGCTCCCCGAGTTGCCTGAGCAGTTGCAGCTGGGGAGCGGAGCAGGAGTCCCCTGGCGGTGGGATCAGCGGCGGCTGCGGGGTTCCGCGGGGCTCCCCGGGCTGCCCAGGCAGCGGCAGCCGGGGAGCGGGGCAGGAGTCTCCGGGCGACAGCCGGGGCACGTGGCGGGGAGATTATATACTAAAACCAAAATTGTTCTGTATGTTAATCATCGTGTACAAAAGGCTAATTAAGATGTAATAGATTGCATTTCATAGGAAAAAGCAAAATTTAATACTATGTTAGGTTATTATACTTCAGAATGTATTTAAGTCAAGAAAAGTTCCATTGTTAGCTGTTTAAATCCTAAAAAATAGAATTGGGTTTTAAGAGAGAAGAAAAAATACATATTTTAGCATCTTTATCAGACAACATAAATAAAGGTTTTCCAAGCAGTGTGTGTTCTGTTTTTGTAATGGCATATTTTCTATTTTTGCACTGTAACTTAAACCATGGAGATTTTAAGTGGCCCAGAATTAGTAGTCTTCATAAGGTTTGTTTTATAAGTTTCTTTTCGTTAGTAATACTTCGTCTTTGTTAAACATTTCATTTTCCTGTTTAGTGATTTTTGGTATAAAAATGGTATTTTATGTCTTTGTTTTATACTGGACATTACCATAGGGACAGAACTGGTTATTCTAGTGTGTATTAGTAACTAACACATATTCCATATATTCCCACTTTTTATGAAAAGGAATAAAGCCCAGATTTTTAAAGATATTTAGGCACTGTTGCTCTCAGTTTTGTAATGCCCTATTTAGTTAGCTGTTACAATGCTAAGCACCACAACACCTACATATCTTTAAAAATCTGGGCCTAAGGCGGGAGTTCTGGCAGCTCAGACACTGGACCAGGTTTGCTTCCTGCCTCAGATAAACTTACACAAAGGACCTGGAGTGGGGGCTGAAAACTCCTCACAGAGAGCCCTATTCTGCTGCCATTGGTTTCATGATCAGAGTTTCCACCTAATCATGGCATGAGGGAATAGGGGAACCAGGTTGCGTTTCATTGTGTTCATTCATTCGCGCGCACACATATTTTGACTAGAAAGATCCTGAGCTGCAAAGTTTGGATACAGATCTGAACTTTCCGAAAGTTTAGGGGACTTGGGGATGGCGGTGGGTGTTAGATCTGGTATTCAGGTTTTATGAGAATAATAAGGGTGTGTGAAGAAAGTAGCAAAATGAAATCTGTCATAGCCGCTACTTCTTGACAGATTTGGTTGAGCATCATCGTGGAAATAATCTGTCCTGATATGACTGTGGGGTGCCTGGTCTTGGCTCAGTAGAATTAGCTAGTTTGCTGGTGAAGCCACAAATGAATAAAGTGTTTTGTCAGTTTTAAAAGTGAAAAAGACCATAATGCAAAAACTAATTTTTAAGTAAAACTGAACAGCATGTCTAGAGCTCAGTTTCAAAGGGTTCCTTGTTTCTGTAGGCTGTGCTTCCAGTTACTGACATGCCAGTAACTCTCTAGTAAAATAGTTTAAATTCTTTCTTCCTCCCCTTGTTTGGCAACATGAACTGCCAAGAAACCTTCATTCCTAGATCAGTTCTTACGAATTGCTTTGCCCCATCCTCTGGATGTAAAATCCCAATCCAGTTCATCCTCTCATTTCCCTATTTGCTACTTGTATGTAGGAAGATAGGATTTGAGGGGAATGTTGCCTGGTACAGGAAATTTGAGTGAATATGATGGGGATATAAAGCCAAGCCAGTATGCATTACTTGGATTTAATATTAATGGAAATATATTCTTAATTAGAGTTAGGTGCATACCGAGAGGAAAATATATCCACAATGTTTAATCCATTACTCCAGTGCTTGTCGACCTTTTGTTGTTGGAGCTCCCTGTGTTGTAAATTGGTGCCTGGGCAAATTCTTCCCCATTTCTACTAGTATCATGCCCTGGTACGGTTGCCTAGCTCTTCCCCCCACCCCATCTCATTCTTTCCCCCCACCTCCCGTCTTGTCTTGTCTTATTTTTTCTCTTTTTTTGTGTGATTTTACCCCACTCCCTGGTTGCTCTTGTGACGTTATTGACATGAACTGTGACTGTATAGATCATTGTTGCAACCAGGGTCCTATGGTTGCACCAGGTCTTGTACAGAGGAGGTCAAGTGGGGTGTCAATGCAAAGGTTGTAGTTTGCTGGTTATGATTATGCTGCCTGTATGTGTGTATCATTTTTGTATTTGAAGTTATGAATATTGGCTATGTACTTGTATCTCAGTGTGTTTGATTCTAAGTAGCCTCAGTGAACTATTTGGTCAGCTTCTTGAGAAAGGACTATTCTCATAAGTGCCCAATCAAGAAACACTTAACAGACAATGGACGTTGGGAGACGCCAGTCCACGTGAGCTTTCCTGGGAACGTTCAAACTAACATGTAAACAATGGCGTCGGCCTGCAAAAAGCTGAATCATTCATGGACATGTGACTTGGCCAGGTGGCTACAAACTTCATCTTGTTGCTGTGACTTTGCACAGTAGAACAAAGGGGTTTCCGTCCACAAGAGAGAGAATATAAAAGGCCCTGGAAGCCTCTCCATTTTGTCTTCAGCTGGCTCAAGAGATGGCCTCTCCACCCCAAAGAGATGCCTGAAAGAAACTGGAACAAAGGACAGTAACTAAGCGGGTGTGAGTGATTGCTGGACCCAGACTAGGAAGGAGTCCAGTCTGTGAAAGAAGCTTATTGGAACATCTCTGGGGGTGAGATTTCATCTGTAATCTGTTTCTTAATGTATTAAGCTTAGTTTTGCGTGTTTTGTTTTGTTTTGCTTTTATTTTACTTTGTTCTGTCTTATTACTTGGAACCACTTAAATCCCACTTTTTATAATTAATAAAGTCGCTTTTTGCTTATTAATTAACCCAGAGTAAGTAATTCATACCTGGGGGAGCAAACAGCAGTGCATATCTCTCTATCAGTGTTACAGAGGGCGGACAATTTATGAATTTACCCTGTTTAAGCTTTATACAGGGTAAAATGGATTAATTTGGGGTTTGGATCCCATTGGGAGCTGGGTGTCTGGGTGCTAGAGACAGGAGCACTTGCTAAGCCGTTTCCAGTTAAGTCTGCAGGTTTGGGGGCATGGGTCAGACCCTGGGTCTGTGTTGGAGCAGATTGGCATGTCTAGCTCAACAAGGCAGGGTTCTGAAGGCCCAAACTGGCAGAGAAAACGGGCTGAGAGGTAGTCTCAGCACATCAGATGACAGTCCTAAGGAGGTCTCTGTGACCGAATCCGTCGTAGCTCTCTCTCCGTAACCTCACTCTCCGGAAGGGTACACGTTGCTCAAGGTCAGAGTCATCCGTTTGTGGTTCTGTAGGAATGGAGATCTATGATTTCACAGCTGAAATTAATGCTGTAAGGGCAGACCCAAAGGTTGGACTGGTGAGCTGCTTCCTGAATCTATATGCATGAGGCTGAGCTTCCCCTATATCCAGCTCTGTTAGGTACTGTAGTAAGAGACAATAGGTTCCAAGAAGCTGCTACTCACTACTTGCTGTGGGGAATCAGAGTGAATCCAATGTCCTACTGTTTTCTCCACCTCTGCTGTTCCTCTCCTCTGCCGTTCTCCCTGCCTGGCCTAGCTTGTGCTCCTTCAGGAAGATTCATCCCTCAAGTTTTGAAGCACTGTGTTATTCCATTCTGGTCTGAGGCAGCAATAAACAAGAAATCCCTTTCTGTCGCTGGCTCAGTAACACTGTAAATAAGCAGCAGTTACTGTGCATTTATTATGTAATTTATCAGCCACTGAGAGCCACTGGAGGGCTGGCTATAAGTTCAAGCAATTGCTTGGGGCCTTGTGCAGACCGGGGAACTGATGTTTTGGAACATCTTGGTCTTTGCTGTCTGACAGGGGGACTAGACAAGAGGCGTTTGTGGCCTATTTTCCCCTCCCCTTTTAGCAGCTGGCATCGCAGAAATAAGTCCTACCACCTGTACTGGTAGAGGTGGGGCTTGGCTTCTTGTGTGCACCCTATCGACAATCTGAATTTTAGGTTATTCACAACACTCTCAATACCAATTTATTTAGAACAAGAATTATTGGTATAAAATAATTGGTTGAAAACCGCAAAAATGTTTTGCATCCCAGTCTTGCACCCCACAGTGTTCAGCTGTGGCAGAACTAATAAATGAGTGTGTGTCTGAACTGCTGCTTCTCACCCTCTGCATCTATTTTTGCTGTGTAAAAAAGAGGTGATTTAATTTGCTGTATTAGGAATTGGAATTGTTTGAAAGTAATTCAGAACTGATGCCAACTTTCTTTTAAAAGGTTTCAGAGTAGCAGCCGTGTTAGTCTGTATCCGTAAAAAGAACAGGAGTACTTGTGGCACCTTAGAGACTAACAAATTTATTAGAGCATAAGCTTTCGTGGATCCGAAGAAGTGGGCTGTAGTCCACGAAAGCTTATGCTCTAATAAATTTGTTAGTCTCTAAGGTGCCACAAGTACTCCTTTTCTTTTAAAAACATTTTATAAATCCATTTGGAGTTGTGCAACTGTAAAATCTATCTCCATTATTTATTTATTTATTTATTTAGATTAAAAAAAAAAAACTCACTGTGATAGAATCCTTGGAGGGCCAGATTGTCTACTGGGTAGTGCACCCAGATTCCAGCCTCGCCTCCCAGTGGTAAGGCCTTTCACCTGTTTTTTTTTTTTTTTTTTTTTTTTTTTTTGCTTAGCTTCACCTCAGGTTTCCAATGTCCTTGCCCTCTTCTTTCCAGAGGGAGAGTGAAATGGGGATGAAGCTTTTGCCCCTCCTGCAGCAGCCGGCTACTGGGCCCAGTATTGTCCATTAACCTCTTCAGGCGCAGTGTGCGGTTTGTACACCCCATCACACTCACCTTAAAGATATTTGTCATATTTACATTTTTTAAAATGTTAATAAACTCTTGATGCATTGATGCTCAACACAGAGATACTCTGGTCCTTGCAGTGCAGCTGCCACCAGTGGCACATGTGGAAGCTGCGGCAGTATCACCAAGGGATTCCTTCAAGATACAGTGCCTCAGAACAAAGACACTAGGCTCCCCACTACTCCAGGATCCCAGCTCAACTCTACTCCCCTCATGTAAGAATCCTCACACACCTCTTTTGCTCTAAGGCCCCGTTGCACCTCTCCAGTCAACCCCTCATGTCTTCCAAAGCGCTCCTCAGCCCCCCTCCCTCTCTTTGCCACTCCCAGTTCCTTAGTAACCCATAATCTACCAAAACTCAGTTTCTCCCCTAATATTAACCCCTCATATTCCTTGTTGCTCAGCCTGGATCACTCTTGTTTCTGTGAAGAGGGAAGCTGGTGAACCGACAGATTGACTTGCAGCATCCATCATCTACTCTTGGGATAGATCAAATCATTTATGATAAAAAACAAGAATAACTCTTCATACTCTGTTTTAAAAGTTCAGAAGTACCCCACGTCTGACCTGGTATGACAGTGTCTGTGTGTAGTTTGTGTATGTGTAGTTTGTGAGGTCTGTGGTTCTTCAGCTAGATGGATCCAAAGAAATATGAGTCAAAGAGGATAAAATTTCAAAATGGGACTATTTTTCATCTGCAAAAGTTAGTATTTTTCTGGGGGAGAGGAAAGGAAAATTAAATTGTCCCATGAAGTGTGAAGGGTTTTACTCCTGCTTTGAGTGCTAATTTCAACACAACCTTAAACTGCCAGCTGGAGTCACTGCCACTGTTTACATTATATAAATCTGCCCAACTCCTGGCTGACTTTTGCTAGCTTATTCCATTTCTATAAACCTAGAGAGGAAGATTTGACAGAACAGCTGGCCTATTAAAAGGACCTTTGGAAAGCTAAATACTTAAGAACTGTCAGTCATCCACTTTCAGAGGGAACTACATTAGAATACTCTTTTCAGTCATTAGAAATTACTGTTTTCTGCTGTTGCTGTCACATTGGTTTGGTTATTTTATCTTTCTTTATTTCTTTTTATATAATGAAGCCAAGGGCCTTCAGGTATCTACTTGCATCACAGTTGCAAGTGAATATAAAAGTCACTTCCCCAGCCCCGTAAAGTTTTTTCTTGCTCATTAGAAAGCAGGGACAGCTTTTTATCTATCACCATTTGAATGCAGCATTGCTTTCTTGCTACAAACAGAACTGTTTTTTATAAATAACTGTGGAATGAGGTACATTATCAGTGGTTCTCAATCTTTTTTTAACCAGGAACTCCTAAACTTAAATAGACCTGTGAACCCCCAAGTCTGCTCATTATTTTGTTCCTTTCATGTTACTTCATCACAAATATTACTGTAGAGAAATTATTATTTGAACAGATAAACAAAAAAACACAGCAAATTAAAATATTGACAACTTACCTGAAACTAATGCAATCCTTGTGCTTGTTTGGCAGCACGCAGCTTATCCAGTTGAGAAGTAATTTCAGTTAGGCAAGTGCGAAGGTCATCCTCAGTATTCATTCTTGAAAGGTGTTTGTTTTTAATGCTGGTGAGGCTGAGAATCCATTTTCACAAAGGTAAGTGGTAGCAAATGGAAGGAGGACTTGCAGAGCGCAGTTAGCCATTTCGGGAAATTCACCAGGACACGTGCAACCAGAATTCAGCAACAGGCATGGTTTCATGGGCACACTTCATATCAGCATTGTTTCTCAGCTCAATACACTCATCCTCCTCTTTAGGAATCATCTCAAGCAATTCCACATCAGTAGATAAAAAGGGATTTGTGATCCACATCATTTCAATATTGTTTACCATGTTGCTGAAGTACGTTCTGAATTTGTAAAGAAGGGAATCCAGGTGTTTTGTCATAATAGCACATAAAGGCAGGCAGTCCACCTAGACTTGGTCAAAATTCAAAAATTCCTGATGGAGCGGAAACATGCTCACGTTCCCTTTGTGTACTCATTTCTGCCGTAGATCCAGTTTTTCAACAAACACCGTCATTTTGTTTGACAGCGTGACAAGAGTTGACTGGCGCACTGGTATGCTAATATTAAGTTGATTCAGGTGATCAAACATATCAGTAAGATAAGCAAGCCAGTGCTCCTCTGAGAATCTACCTGCAGATTTGTGCATTTTCTCTTCCAAAAATATCTTCAGAGACTCACAAAGCTCAAAAATTTGATTCAAAACCTTTCCTGTGGAAAGCCATCTGATCTCAGTTTGCAGGAGAAAGTTGTGATGCAGTCCACCCATTTCTGCACACATGGCCGAAAAAGATGTGCACGCAATGGGTGTGCTTTGATAAAGTTAACAAGTTTTTTTTGTCCTGTCAAAAGGGTCTCTCTGTGAAGCACACAATGCGTTACTTTTGTGAATGGTGCAACATCTGTCTTTTTTTTTTGCAACTCCATTATGCCTCCTCGTCATTGAAGCAGCACTGTCTGCGAACACACCTTAACACTGCCCACAGTCTAAGTTGTTGCTTGTCATGACATTATCCAGATACGTAAAAATCTCATCACTGGTTGTTTTTGTTGGTAGTGATCTGCAAAAGAGTATTTCTATTTCTCCATCACAGATGTATTGCACATAAACTAACAATTGAACCTCACCTGACACATCCAAAGAGTCATCCAGTTGTAAGCTGTATTTCCCACTTGCTTGAATCCTGTGTAACAACTGTTCTTTCACATCAGCTGCAACATCTGTAATTCACCTTTTAATGGTGTCGTTTGATACTGGCACATTCTTCAATTTATTAGCAGCTTCACCCCCTAACTTTTCACAGCATATGAATTGCAGCTGGCATCAGTAAAGTTTCAGCAATTGTATCTGGCTTTCTGTTTTTATCGATTCTAATTGCAACCTTTTGTAGGATGCTTTGAGAGCCTTCTCTTGTACAGTTGACACAGTTTGTATAGTCTTTTTTTTGTTTTAGTAAGCAATTCTGCTTCCTTTCAAAATACTCCACTGTCTTGTCAATACTTTCTGCATGCAAAGACCTCAGATGTCTTGTAAGTTTTGCCCGCTTAAGTGCTTCATTAGAAAGTACTTCTCCACAAATTACACACTGGGGTCTTGATTCTCCACTGACACATACACACATAAAACCAAGTCTAATGTAGTTGTCGTCATATTTCCTCAGTTGTTTTGAAGGGGGTTCAATTTTGCTACTTTTTCTCTTCTGTCTTATTTGAGAGGTTTTCTGCTTCATGAACTGCCGAAGTAGACGGAGTCATTTTACGAATAACAAACTTATCCAGTGTAGAAATTAAATGAAATAGTTATATTTCACAATAGCAGCTGAAATGATCACTAGAGTTTTTCTTCCCACACTAAATTACAAGGTCCATGTCGAGCCGACGCATCTAACACAACTGGCATAACGGGTGATTGGTACGTGATTAAAAAAAGTGGAACCTCAGCTTTTACTTCAATAATTTAAACACATCAAACTTGTATTCCTGTGCGTCATTCTCAAACAAATTATTTTCACAAATTGAAGGTGTTTTTAAATGATAAATTACAGTTTTGCTAGGTGATATATGGACAGTGCCAAGTCGCTATTGATTTGGAATGTGCGAACTGAAAGTATCAGAACATGGCGTATCATTATTATTATTTAGTTGCTAGCATGTTTGCTGGCCCCTCTGATTTATACTGGTGGACCCGTAAGGGTCTGCAGGCCTCAGGGTGAGAACTACTGTATTACATTATATATCTCACTTTGCATTTCTAAGGAAAAACAGATATTACTTGCTCTACTTATTTAGTAATCAAGTGTATTTATTGCACTAAATTATGTCACATGGCCATGTTATAAACCCCTATGAACTAAGCATTTAAGATCTTACATTATTTTCAAGCCTAGTATATTTTCAAATAAAATTAAGCATGCATTTTTCAGGAAAAGACCCTGCTGCTCCCTGGTGTTCGGAGGGAATTGACAGGGCTGACTCCAGGCACCAGCTGAGCAAGCTCGTGCTTGGGGCAGCAGATTCTACGGGGCGGCATTCCGCCCAATTCTAGGGTTTGTTTTGTTTTGTTCGCCGATCCGGCTGCCCTGTAGGGGGAGGCAGCGCGGAGGAGGGGAGCGCCCTGCTGGGAGCGGGCTGTGCGCTCCGTCTGCCCCAGCCAGTGCCAGGTCTGTAGCAAGCCCGGCAGGGCAGCCCGCGTCCTTCCCTTCCCACCAACTGGAGCGGCGCGGAGCCCTCCCGGCAGGTGGCGCGGCGGTCGGGGCCGCGTGGTAAACACTCCGCTGAAGCCCTGGCTGCCCCCCTTCTCTCTTACCCCCACTAGCCAGGGCACATCTGCAGCGCAGGGAGTCCCCCTGCACCCTGACTCCGGCCGCCCTGCAGGTGTGTGTGGTTTTTTTTTTTTTCCCCCTGCTTTGCCGCTCCGGCCGTGCCGCAGGATTTTTTTTTCCTGCTTTGCCATTCTGACTGCCCCGATTTTTTTTTTTTTTGCTTGGGGCAGCAAAAAAGCCAGAGCCGGCCCTGGGAATTGAATCAGTAGTATTGAGGCATCCCTTCAAGCTGATGCCTTGGTGCAGAGGCACTGGGATTTCTCTTCCCTCCCCCAATCACTTCCAGTGTCCCAAACTCTAGTCTCATCCCTTTGCACACAACTTTCTTCCCTCCTTTCCCACTCATTTCTGCAATACCACCACATTGGCTTCCCTGGCACACCATGCAATGGAACTATGGGGAGCTAAGGGTGAAGAGGAGCCCCCAAGGAGAGGGGACGTTGGGAGTGAACAGTGCATAGTTATGGGACGGGGATATATGGGAGAAGTTGGTCTTGACCTGGGAGTGATTCCCAAGTTGCAGCACAGGAGGGTCTACTCTGGCAAGCCATCTATTGATTGTCAGGACACAGTGACTCTCCATCTTTTTCTTCCCCTTGCTCCCCAGACTACTACCAATTCAGTTCTGTTTTTCCCATATCTCATCACCCGCAAAACCTCACTCACTCCCCATACACTCCTCCACAGTTCTGCCCCTCCACATATTTCTCCTCATCCCTTCCCCAGACTGTAAATAAGTGGTACATGTAAGCTGTGTACATACTGTGGTACATGTAAGCATTTGAAAGCTGAATGTGGTAGGGGAGTTGTGGGCATGGTGTGGAGCACAGCCATGCAAAGTGGGGGGCTTAGGAACATAGGGTCAATCTAGGCCATGTACTGAGGGCCAAGATGGTGGGGTTCTGGAGCAAGAGTGGGAATGTGGTGGTGAGGGGGAGTGCAGGTATGTGAAAGTTACTGAGGGAGTGGGACTCTGTGTGTGGGATGGGGGCAGTCAGGACTCAGAGAGAGGGCAATACATAATATTGAAAGCCATCCATTTCAATAACTGTCAACTTTGATTATGTACTACTTAAAGAATACTCTGATAAATTCCCCTCAAACTAAAAACCTTTGCAGCTGAGTATAGATGATGTCAGTGAATAGAACAAGCAGAGCTCACATTTATTATCATTATTGTACCTGGTGAGGAGGAAGAACATAACTGGTGATTTCCTAGATTTTTACAGATAATGTTGAAGGGACTGGCATTTAACTGTAAGTGAACTAAATGTTCTGCTTCAGGAGAGGAGCTGTCTCAGTACCCTGTCACTCAAATCCCTACCAATATAGGTTAGTTGGGACCTAATTAGAGGATCAATTAACAAGTGGAACTACAGCTGAAGGACTAACGAGAGGGGGGGAAGCAAACTCAGCAGCTGGGAGCAGATAAATGGGGAGAGGAAGGAAGCCCTGGAAGGGGGGAAGCTGAGAGGCTGAAGGAAGGCAGAGCTGGCAGCCTTGGCTGCCATCTTCCTCCAGAATCAAGGGGGGGAGCTGCTGGGATTTGTGAATATATAAACAGAAAGATACCAAGTCTTGATTTTAAGATTGCAAGTGATGGAGAATCTATCACATCTGTTGGTAAATTTTTCCAATGGTTAGTTACCCTCACTATTAAAAATGCATACTTTATTTCTAGTCTGAATTTGTCTTGCTTCATCTTCCACTAATATGCTTTTTTTAAAGATGGATTAAGGAGCTGTCTACTGTCAGAAATCTATTCTCCATGTAGGTACTTGTAGACCATGATCAAGTCACTTCTTAACCATTTCTTTGATAAACTAAATAAATTGAGCTTCTTTACTCTCTCCCTATAAGGCATGTTTTTCAAACTCCTAATCATTCTTGTAGCCCTCTTCTGAACTTTTTCCAATTTTTCAACATCTTTTTGAAGTATGGACACTAGAACTGGACACATTATTTCAGCAGTGGGCTAACTGATATCATATACATATCCCTTCTTCTACTTGATAGTCTCCTGCTTCTATCTCCATTATGTTCACTCTCTTCGCTACAGTATCATGTTGGGAGCTCATATTCAATGGTTATCTACCATGACCTCTAAGCCCTTTTCAGTGCCATTCCTTTCAAGGATACAAACCCCTATCTTGTAAGTATAATCTGCATTCTTTGTTCCTAGTTGTATGACCTTGCATTTGGTCGAGTTTAAAACATACATTGTTCAAATGAGCCCACCTTACCAAACTGTATAATTGACCTGTGCCCATCATTATTTACCACTCCACCAATTTTTGTGTCATCTGCAAATTTTTCCAGCAGTGGTTTTATATCTTTTTTCCAGATCATTGCTCAAGATACTGAATAACATCAGGCCAAGAACAGATTCCTGCAGTATCCCTCTAGAAATACCCCCTTTGGATGACAATTCCCCACTTATTATTATTTTTATTAATTTTTGTGATCTATCAATTAACCAATTTTTAATCCATTTAATATGGGCTACATTGATTTTATATAGTGCTAATTTTGAATCTTGATTAGGAGCAGCCTCTCTTTCTCATGGCAAGAACTCTCAAGTGTACTGCATTTCAATTGAATCAGGTTCCCAATTTGGGGAAGCAAAGGAGGAATTAGAGACCCTCTCAGGCTATCCTTTAGCCTGGGGAAGGCAAGTTATTGATATCTACCACCTCCGATAAATCAGAGAGGGAGAGAGATAAATGTCTGGTGCACTGGGCTGAATCGTAATAAAGCACCCCTCCAAGCCCTTCCCACCAACTCACTCCGTTATTTAAAAAAAAAAAAAAAGGAATCCTGTACGTTGAACTCAATATGTACTTACATAATAATTACTTTTGAGGAAAAAAATGGTTAGATGCATTTTATTGTCCTGAATAAAAATGTCATTATTGAGTTGTACAGTACTTTTCAGATTCAGAAGTGTAACATTAGTGAGTATATGATAAAAATCAAATTAAAATATTTTTTAAAAATTCAAGAAATGCATTACAAAAATCATGCTGGCACATACAGTTATCACAGTACCATAGAGAAGTCACAACAACAAGTTTTTGTTCTTTCATTCTGTGTAGTTTTAAAATATTTTGAACATCTTTTGAATACAAACTAGGTAACTGTAAAAGCTGCTGAAAGTCAGTATTTCAGTCATTTGTCCCTTTTTCTTCTGTTGCTCTCTTTTGTGTGTTGGTTTCAATACAGTTTCTAATGAAAATCCCTTATTTGTATACAGTGTTAAAGACCTGAGACATTTTCTGGCCATCTGAGTTCTTTATATTCATATGTAGCATTATAGATTTGGGGTAAAATCTTTTATGTCCTATGTCTGTACAGATGATTGAATATAATTCCTGAATTAACACATATTTTACAAAATTACAGAGAAGTAGAAACAAGAGCTAGTGTGCTTATTTGATTTCTGTAATTGTTTCTCATTGCTATCTCATAGCCAGTGCATTTTGGAACTGAATATGGGACTTGTCTTAATAGACTTCTCACACTTGTAAAGTAATTGTTAACTTATGACAATAAATTATTTATGATTGATTTTGAAATATGATCATGTGAAATGTCTTGAGGCAGTGAAGAGATGGATCTGGTCAGATAATGCATGTTTTGAAGTTGAAAATGCTCAGTACCTTGCAGGTGTCACTGAGCAACTCACAGCATTGGCTCCTAATAACATAAAATAATTATGAATAAAATAAAAATCAGAACATGTTTTCACTACATTTCTTGAAATGATTTTGGGGGAAGGCCAGAGTTAGCCATTTTGGGAGTTATGAAAGTTAGGGGCCTGATTCTTGTTTACATTATGGCCTTCCGGCAATGTAAAGGGACCTTAAAATGGGTGTGACTGTAATTTTTGCCCATGTTAAGGTTCCTTTACACTCCCAAAGCAGTGTCACGGTGCCCTAGTTTAAGTGAGATTCAGGCTGTTGGAATTCAACCTTGAACATTCATTGTATCCTCATTTTACAGATGGGGAATAGCAGGCATATAGACTTGCTCAAGTTCACACAGGAATTCTGTAGTACAGCCAGGAACAGAATCCAGCCTTCCAAGTTTCAGTCCAGTGTGTAAAACACTCATCTATTGTGAGTCACTCTTAGGATTCTCTTATTTCACCCCTTCCTCTTTAACCTTTCCTCCTTCTGTGGTTCATTCCCCTTTAAAAGAAAATTGTATCTTGTCTGAAATTATAACGTAAACTTTTCAGACCAGGGATTAGGTTATGTGCTTGTACAGTATCTAGCAGTATGGGGGCCTGATCCTGTTTGTGGCTTTTGGGCGCTGTAGCGGGGTGGTCACCCGCTCCTGCCTTGAAGGGCTTGGAATGGCCCGGGGAGAGGGCTGTGGCAGGGAAGGAAAAGCGGGGCTGATTGGGGAGAGCAGCCTTAGCTGGGGGCCATGCTCCAGTTGAGCCGAGGCTGGCTTAATGAGGGCCCAGCTGGCCCTTATAAGAGGGCTGGAGCCAGAAGCCAGAGACAGATGCTCTCTAGCTTTGAGAGGGAGGGACCTGGCTGCAGGGAGCTGAGAGAAGGTACCTGGAGTGGAGCAGGGCTGGGGGAAGGCCAAGGGAGCTGGGGAGCTCCAGCCTGGAAACCCCCAGGCTGCGGCCTAGTGGAAGGCCAATTAGGTACTTGGGGTTGTAGGGGGCAGCCCACAGGTAGGCAGAGGCAGCAGGTCCAACCCTCCCTTGCCTATGATGAGTGGCTTTTACACTGCAGTCTGCCCCAGTGAGTGGGGGCTAGATGGTGACTGGCAGTAGCCCACGACTGAGGCAAGGTGGGGATAGAGGGTTGGGGGTTCCCCTGGGTGGGGAGACCCTGAGACTGCGGGGGTATTGCCAGGGGCAGCACTCCAAAGACAAGGGGAGGGACACGGGAGCCAGCGGCAGCCTGAAGAGGGCGCTCTGGAGGCTGGAAACGCTAATTCCCAGAGACGACCAGTAGGGGGTGCCGCAGGGGTGAGTCCTGAACTGCGGCAGGCGCTAATAGAAAATGGTAAATACAATCTAAAAATAAGATCCTGTTTCTGTAAAAATAATAGTGTAATGATTTAAAAACAGCAGGTTAGAATTTGCGAAACCACTAAATGTTACACAATCATCAGAGTTCAAATCAGTTTCTAAAGTTTAAAAACCATGAAATTCTAAATACTGAACCGGAGGACAGATTCTCAGCTGCTCATTTACACTAGATGAAGATCTGGCTCAGATTCTAATTTCCAACTTTATTGAAAAGTTAATTCAAACACTGGCTTAGCAGTAGAATAATTGCAAGTCTAATAGCATACAAATAAGTGGCGCAGTTATGCTGACAATCCTACTCCTGTTTTTGCATTTTTAATTTGGGCATTGAAATATTTAAAACTTTGTGCTTGTGTTTAAATTGTGTTTCTAGTGTGGCAAATGTCTATGTAAACTTGGAATGATATTATCCAACAGATCTGCTCCTCCAGTTAAATGTGCCAACTCCCATTGTTTTTAATGGGAGCTGCATCAAGCCCATTACATGATTTTACATTAAGATCTGCTCACATGGCTTCCTGCATCTGTGTGGAGTTCCAGTTAAATCTGTGGTCCTCTGTATGGATGCAGGGATCTGTGCTAGTGCATCCTGTTGCAGGATCAAGGCCTGAAATTTTGACTTTACTTTTTCTTTTTACTGGTCTTGGAGATATGAGGGAGCTGGACTCAATTCCTTCTTGTGCATCATCACCAGATGTTTCCTAAATTCCAGTCAATTACACCTATGTAAACCAGTGACTGCAGTGGGACTACCCAGGTGTAACAAGACATCGTTTGGCCTACAAAGTCCTAGATTACTGGTGATGAAGAGTTATGGAAAGAACCCAGCTTCACACTCAGGGTATGTCTATGCTGCCGATAAAACCCTGTGGTTGGCTGATGCCAGCTGCTTCGGGATCCTGGGGCTCGAGCTGTGGGGCTGTTTCACTGCAGTGTACACTTGCAAGCTCAGGCTGCAGCCCAAGGTCTGGGACCCTCCCTCCTCACAGGGTCCTTGAGTCCAGGCTCCAGCACAAACCCAGAAGTCTACATTGCAACTAAACACTCGCTTAGCCTGAGCCCCACGAGCCTGGGTCAGCTGGTATGGGCCAGCCCCGGGTGTCTAACTGCAGCGTAGACATACCCTCAGAGGTCAGTTTGAATTTGCAAGGCTGGTGGTAAAGGAAAAAAAATTGATGCATTTTGTTATGGAAATTATTCAGACATCATAACCATGGAACCAATCCTATGAGACCCTTTGTACAGATTCACTTTTCAGAGTAGAATCACCGTTTTTATACATTTTAATTTACATTATATCATCATGTTCACATTTTAAAGCACCATTTTGAAAAGGAAAATATCAACTTGTGCTGATAAACATTGAAAAAGTTTGTTTATAACTTGATCTTTAATGCAAAATTCAGTTTGTTGTATGTGAAATTGAGATTTCCATAAAACCATGCTTTACTTTTCTAACTTTTTGTTTTGGTCTTCCATTCTGTGCTATCTAGTAACTTCTTTCTCTAGCTGGAAATGATAAATAAGTGTTTCTTTTTGGCCAGCTGGGGAAGGAACATGATGATTAATCATGTAAAAATCTAATGTAAGCTTTGATTGTTCATAGGCAGGGCTGTTTCCTTAATTACTGGATGAACTATTAAAACAGGAAGACTTCATTGTTATAAACTCCTGAAACAAGTAGTTTGTCATTTTTGTCTGTATAAAACATTTGATAAAAAAAATTACCAACATTTCCTGCAGCAGGTGTGTGTGTGTGTGTGTGTAATGTTCTAGGGGCAAAAACTGGGGCAAAAGAAATCCTCTTTTCATATATTAAGCTATATACATAAAGTGGGGAATCTGTATAGTACATAATTCACCTAGCCAGGCCTTGAAAACTTAAAAGATTTAAAAAAAAGCAATTTTGTGACTAGTCCTTCTGGTTCTGCAGACAGCATTCAAAATGTGAAGTGATATAATCTGATACAATGTCTACCCGAGTTTGCAGATGGACATTTCCAGTCCTTCTGCCTATGCTCTTTTGAGATACTGTAAATTTCATTGCCATATATGAATGATGAATGAGGCAGGATACTGACCTATTGGAACATTTGGCAACCATACATTCAAGCCACAGAATCTATATGTGAAATCTATTTTTACTTGTAAACAGAAGTAATGCATTTAAGAAATCGTTTTTTCGTTGCACAATACAGTGTTCGGTAAAAACAGATGGCTATAGCCTACATCTGTAGCACATTGGTGGTTGATGCTGAACTCTGGCCTTGGTACCGTGTTTATGCTAAGAACTTTAATAGAACAATCCTTTTATCTATCTTTGCAAGTTTTATGATTAATGCTTACTGAAAAATGAGGGACTGAATGCAGTTTCTGTTGGACTGCCTTTCATTCTTCAGACACATACAGTAAGTGTAAACAAATTAATTTTTGGCTTGTTTTTGACAGAAAATCTGCAGTATCACTGTGATACAAAGAGGTGTCTCTAGCCAGAGCAACTTAGTCTGTTCAGTTCTCTTCTTAACAATAATAATCCATAGTAGCACCTACAGATAAATTATTAAAGTGAAAAACATGAAATACAAAAATAAATGTAAGCATTGCAAAATCAATTGTGTATATTGTACATAATGCCAAGGTATCAGATCACATTGCTTTTTAAAAGAATGGCTTTGATGTATGAATCATTGCACTGTCTGCATTATTGTTTCAAAATAGAGTTAACAGCCGAGTAATTTATTGAATGGTAGGGAGTTTGAGTTGAGACACTTCTGTTAATAATTAGTGAAAGGAATTTTAGATGAGTGTTGTTGGCCTATACCTTTCTAAACGTTCCCTTTAAAAAAATCCTTGATGTTAACATTTGTGGAAACCTTGCTAAAGGTAAACAGAAGTCAGTGCTACCTATGATTGACTTTAAACACTATCTAACATTGTGTATTTGCTTTGTAAGGTTAAACAGGCTTGCTGGTTAATACTAGAATATCTCGCTATGGTTAAGTATTATTGATTGAAAAGCTTCAAATAATTTTCTGGACTCACGCTTTGGTAATGTATTTTTAGCATAGTATTTTCAATAATGTGCACTCTAAATTTATCCTATTCATATAAAAATACTTTTTTCCTGGATATGTATTCTCTCAAAATGTAACTTTTTCAGTAGATAGTACCAACTTGGGGGAGTGAGGAAACAGATTGACAGAGCGAGAAGGGTATCCAGAAGTCACCTACTACAGGAAAGGCCCAACAAGGAAAATAACAGAACACCACCGGCCATCATGTACAGCCCCCCCAGTTAAAACCTCTCTAGCACATCATCAACAATCTACAACCTATCCTGGAAAAGGATACCTCTCTCTCTCTCTCACAGACCCTGGGAGGCAGGCCAATTGCCTCGCTTACAGGCAGCCCCCCAACCTGAAGCAAATACTCACCAGCAACTACACACCACACCACAGAAACACTAACCCAGGAACCAATCCCTGTAACAAACCCCGTTGCCTACTCTGTCCCCATATCTGCTCTAGTCACACCATCAGAGGACCTAACCACATGAGACACACCATCAGGAGCTCATTCACCTGCACATCTACTAATGTGATATATGCCATCAGGTGCCAGCAATGCCTCTCTGCCATGTACATTGGCCAAACCGGACAGTCTCTATGTAAAAGAATAAATGGACACAAATCAGACATCAGGAATGGTAACATACAAAAGCTAGTAGAACACTTCAATCTCCCTGGACATTCTATAACAGATTTAAAAGTAACCATACTTCAACAAAAAAACTTCAAAAACAGACTTCAAAGACAAACTGCAAAGCTACAATTCATTTGCAAATTTAACACCATTAATTTGGGCTTGAATAGGGACTAGGAGTGGCTGACTCGCTACAAAAGCAATTTTCCCTCTCTTGGTATTGACACCTCCTCATCAATTATTGGGAATGGACCACATCCACCCTGATTGAATTTGCCCTGTCAACACTGGTTGTCCACTTGTAAGGTAACTCCCTTCTCTACATGTGTCAGTATATTTATGCCTGCATCTGTAATTTTCACTCCATGCATCTGAAGTGGGTTTTTTTTAACCACGTAAGCTTATGCCCAAATAAATCTGTTAGTCTTTAACCTGCCACCGGACTCCTCATTGTTTCAGTAGATAGTGTTTGTAAGTATGACTTATACTGTAAGTGTACATTTCACATTATTGGTAAAAGTACCTAAGTCACTTTGTTGCCTTAATCATTTCAGTGCTTTTGAAAATTTTACCCTATGATTATATAGTTTACAGCATAAACTATAAGTATGACGTACCAGATCTTATAATCTCTGATAATTACAGCTATATTAGGCTTGGATCCATAAAGGGACTTAAGCGTTGAGTAGCTTAGTGTCACAACACCTAACTTTTAGGTGCCTTGAAAATCACTGAAATCCATAAAGTCTGAGTTAGGGAACTTGGCTCCCTATACAATCTTCCATCTCTCAGATGGCTGCTCTACTCACAGGCTATAGAGTCTTCTCACTCTTTCTCTGACCAAATTAATATTTAATACAAAGTAGAGGTAGCCAATGGGTCTTTTACCCTCCGAGAGATCGGGAAACTGCCTTTCTCTAGCATGCAAAGACTGTTCTGGCGGACTGGGCAGAGGAAATCAATTTGTGATTCAACAGCCATGAAGGTGGTTCAGCAGCGCGTTGTGGGGCCCGGAGAGCATGACAAGGCACTGAAGATGGCTTGGTCACCCACTGCAGCTAAGGAAGTCCCCAGCCGTAACTATTCTTCATGCCACTGGAATCTGGCTTCCGTGGCTGAGGGAGTGGGACTGTCCCTGTGCAACGGCTTTCTCACTTAAAAATTTCCTGCATAGGTTTTCTCACAACTCTCATCCCATTAACATCATTTTATCAAATCTCATAATCATTAACATTATATCATTAATCCAAGTCCTGCGGTGATGAGAGCATGGCAAAATGACAGGTGGAGATGACCAGTGGCAGTCGTAGCCACAATCATGCATGTAGGTGACCTGGGACTAGTGGCTGTTCAGCTCCACGCCCCGGGCAGCAGAGAAGTTCGGCAGCATCCTAGGTGATTGAGCAGCCCTTTTTAGGATAGCACTGCTCACCCCTTTTAAGGGAAGGGACTAGAAAAGGTGCCCTATACATTGCCTGTCCCATAACATCTGGACAGACTACCGTGGATGGCAGATCATCCTACAGCAGTCAAAAAAACAATAAAGAAGAAAAGACTCATTCTACGAGCATGGAATAGCTGCACCCTTATGGAGGGAGGTGATGTATCAAAGGCCTGTGAGAAGAACAGCTCTTGTTTCCAGAGAACTTGCTTACTACAATATTGATATTGCAGCACTGAATGAGATTAGATTGGCCAGAGATGGTTCCATCAGTGAGCTAGGAGGTGATTACACTCTTTTGGAAAGGAAAAGCAGAGGATGAAGACAGGATCCATGGAGCTGGATTTGTAATAAGAACGCCTCTCCTGAAACAACTCCCTGACCTCCCTGTTGGAATGAATGAACGGCTCATGAAACTTCGATTTCCCCTGAATTCTTTATGGCATGTCACTATCATCAGTGCCTATGCACCTACACTAACCAGCACTGAGGAAAGCAAGGAGCAGTTCTGCTCTGACCTGGACTCCATCATCAGATCAACCCCTGCGTATGACAAGCTCATCCTGCTGGAAGGCTTTAATGCTAGAATTGGTAGAGACAGCAGTGACTGGAGAGGTGTGATAGGATGACATGGAGTGGGAAAGATGAACAGCAATGGACTCCTCCTCTTGGGTAAATGTGCAGAACACATTACTAACTCCATCTTTAGACAAAATGATAAATATAAAATGGCATGTATGCACTCATGGGCCAATCAATGGCACCTGATTGTCTGTTGTCATCCTCCAACGAGGCATCCTTAATGTCAGAATTACCAGAGCCATGCGTGGTGCAGAATGCTGGACAGACCACAGATTGTTAAGAGCAGTGCTTAACCTGCATACAGTCCCTTCACAGTGCAAGCGCCCCAAACGTAATAGAACAGCCTTCAACATCGCAAAGCTCAAGCACATCAACTATCAAGTGCAGTTTCAGCAGTCACTTGATGACAAGCTTTTCTCATGCTCCCCAATCACTGGCAACCCAAGAGAAAAATGGAACCAGTTCAAACTTGTGATTATTGACACAGCTAAATCAGTGATGGGACCAAAGAAAAGGGTACACCAGGATTGGTTCGATGAGAACAATGAGGACATTTCCAAACTCCTAAGTGACAAGCAGAAAGCATTTGTTGAATGATAGAATGAACTCACTTCCATCTCAAGAAAGATAGGTTTAAGTACCTACAGAGCAAGGCCCAGTCTGAACTGAGGAGAATGCAGGATGAGTGGTGGGAGAAGAAAGCTGCAGAACTTCAGCATTATGCAGATGCAAACAATGCAAAGATGTTCTTTGATTTTCTCAAAGCAGTCTACAGACCATCTAAATCTGGCACAGCCCCCTTGAAGTCAGCAGATGGCACAACCCTCATCAAAGACAATGGAATTATATAGAGTTGGGCTGAACACTTAAATAGTCTACTCAATATACCACCCATGTCAATCAGTGTGTCCTTGATCATCAACCCGAGAAACCCATCAAAGAGGATCTCGACCTCCCTCCATCAGTTGAGGAAGTTATGAAAGCCATCAAAAACTGAACTCTGGCAAAGCCTCCGGAAAGGATGGTATTCCAGTAGAATTGTTTAAAGTAGCCAAGGCCATTGAGGTGTTTCATGACATCTTGCATAGCATTTGGGAGGAAGAAGAAATGCCCCAAGACTTCAAAGATGCTATTATTGTATCACTGTTCAAAAATAAAGGCAGCTAAGCTGACTGCGGAAACTACAGAGGCATTGGTCTCCTCTGTACAGCAGGGAAAATACTAGCTTGCATTCTATTGAACAGACTCATCGGAACTATATCTGAGGAGAATCTGCCAGAAGCACAGTGTGGTTTCAGACGGGGTCGTAGTACTATGGACATAATCTTTGTTGTAAGGCAGGTCTAGGAAAAATGTTTAGAGCAGAACATGGACCTGTATGCAGTTTTCATTGATTTGACTTTTGATACGGTCAACAGAGAGGGTCGATGGTCTGTTCTGCATAAACTGGGCTGCCCAAGGAGGTTGATACAAATCATCCTTCTGTTCCATGACTATATGATAGTGCAAGTGCTCACCACATGCTTTTCTGATGCGTTCGAAATCTCGAATGGAGTGAAGCCAGGCTGCGTACTTGCTCCAGTGCTGTTCAACTTGTTCTTTGCCTGTGTCCTCAGCCATGCCACAAGGGATTTGGATCAGGGGATATACATCCACTACTGACTCGATCTCTCTCTTTGATCTTCGAAGATTCAATGCTCAGACCAAGATGCTGGAGAGGCGTCTCATCAAGGCACTTCTTGCAGATGACTGTGCCTTGATGGCCATAGATATGACGACCTTCAGGTCATCGTTGCTAGATTTTTCGGAAGCATCCCGAAAATTGGCCTCGCCATCAGTCTCGGGAAGACAGAGGTCTTGTTCCAACCAGCACCTCATTCCAATGCCCCAGTGCCAGCCCTCTTCATCCAAGGCACACAATTGAAAAATGTGGATCAGTTCAAGTATTTGGGCAGCAGCATCTCAAATGAGGGTTCCCTTGATAAGGAAATTTCCTCCACAATTAGTAAAGCCAGCCAAGGCCTTGGGCGACTCTGAACAAAAGTCCTTAACCAACACAACATTCATCTCTCCACCAAATTGAAGAGCTATAGTGCAGTGGTTTTAACATCTCTCCTGTATGGCTCTGAGATGTGGACTCTTTATAGATGTCACATTAAACAGCTTGAGCAATTTCACATGTGCTCCCTCCGCTCAATAATGAGCATTCACTGGCAGGACAGTGTGACCAATATTAAGGTCATTGGAAGAGCAAACACAACCAGTATTGAGGAAATGTTACTGAGAGCACAACTTAAGTGGACCGGACATGTCATCAGAATGGAAGACCACCATCTCCCAAAACAGATCTTGTATGGGGAGCTGAGTCAGGGCAAAAGAAAGAAGGATCGTCCATATAAGCACTTTAAAGATAATCTGAAGAGCAGTCTCCAGTAGGCTGGCATCAATCCCAAAGAACTTGAGCAAATGACTCAGAACAGGACTCACTGTTGGTCTCTGACAAGATCAGCATGTAACAGGTTTGAGCAGGATCAACAAATTCATCTCCAGGCTGCATGTGAAAGGCGCCATAAAGCTGTATCATCAAACATCATAAATACAGACTTCCCATGCCCTTTGTGCAGCTAACTCTGTGCATCAGGGTTTGGACTTCGGAGTCATATGCATA
This sequence comes from Trachemys scripta elegans, assembly GCF_013100865.1. NCBI lineage: Eukaryota > Metazoa > Chordata > Testudines > Emydidae > Trachemys > Trachemys scripta. The sequence continues at coordinate 67,007,470 of NC_048303.1, read as the reverse complement.
ACCATTGATGAGAACTGCGATAATATCATCATCGTCAACAATGGACTACCAACACAAAGTGGAATGGCTTCAACGAGAGACAGACCCAGATGAGAATATTCCAGAGTTCAGTGGTTAGGTCATTCAGCTGAGAGATGGGAGAAACCTGTTCAAATCCCTTCTCCCTAGGCACAGGGAGGAATTGAACTGGGGTCTCCCCTATCTCAGATGAGTACCCTAATCACTGGGCTAAATGTTATAAGGGAGGCCGCCACCACCTCCTCCCCCTGGCTGTTTTGTGTGGAGTTAGGTGGGCTTTGAGCATGCCTACTGGATTGGGTGCCACAGACAAGGTAGATGGGGAATGCCTCTCTCTGTCCAGTTTGAGTATTGCACTGGGACTTAGGCATGAAATAGGCTTCTAGGGAACTTTTTACAATGGAAATTTAGGCACCATGTGAGTTTAGGCACCTACAGAGTTAGGTGGTAGCAGAATAAGTGTTTTGTGGATCATGGTAGCACCTAGACCTGGGATTTAGGCACCTAAGTCCCCTGGTGGATTTGTGCCTTAGAGACTTAAAACTGAACATGAAATACCATGGCAATAATTATGGTCGTGTGACAATAAGTAGAGCAGTTAATAATAATTAATAATTTGCAGTTCTATACCACTTTGTAAATGAAGATCTTAAGATGCTGAATAAATATTAATTAATTAAGCCTCATAATACCCCTGTAAGATAGGCAATAGCCCCATTTTATAGAAAACCGGAAACCCACCAAGACTCAAAATGATAATTTTCTACATTTCCATAGAACAGTTTCAGAGCATGTGTTTATGGAGTGGTGCTTAGGCAGGAAGAAAAGAACTTTCCCTTCAAATACTTGTAAATGGAAATTTACCCTACTCACTACTTTCCTGGTAGATCCTTTTCAAAATTGAACAGCTTTTGGAGTTGGGGAGCAAAGCTGCCTTTTCCTGTTAGACTGAAACAGAAATCCTAGACTTTCCTAAGGGCATATCTATACTACAAAATTAAGTCAATTTAACTTATGTTGCCATACAGCCACCACAGTAATTACATTGCTTGTGCATGTCTACGCTTTGCTCCTTGTGTTGGCAGTGCGCATCCTCACCAGGAGCGCTTGTATTGATTGTACTGTCAGTGTGGGGCATTGAGGGATGGCTTCTGAAAGCCAGTAACAGTTGATGTAAGCAACGCAGCGTCTTCACTGAACTTGTGTTGACCTAACTACGTTGACATTGACTCTGTGCCTCTCATGGAGGTGGAGTTAAGTCAGAGTACCAGCGCAGTTACATCGGTGGGAGCGAAATTTTAGTGTAGATACTTACATGGTTAGGTTGACATAAGCTGACTTGTGTCGACCTATTTCTGTAGTATAGATATTACACTCACAACCAGGAGGGGAGAACAAGAAGCTGACATTATGTTTCGTGGTAAGAAGATAAAATTGTAGTTGATGTGAGCAGTTGCATGATGAAAACTAAAGGGGATGGGTTTAGATTAAAAAATCTGAACCCTTCTAGTGAAGTAAGTTTAATTAACCAAACTGCTCACATTTTGATAAAATGTGATGAAATTCTGTTTAGGAACAATAGGCCAAATTCTCCCCTGGCATAATTCTATTGACTTCACTGGAGTTACACCAAAAAATAATTTAGCCCAGCCACTGTAGCTAAAATTATAATGCCAGCGAATATGCTAATAAACATTTTGTGTGTAGTGTTTTGCTGTATTGATTGTTGCATATTCTCACTAGACCGAAGACTAGTGATCTTGCTTGTAAATCCTTAGATGAAGAATGGAAAACCTTTTGATTTTTTTAAAGTATCAAGGGGCAAAATCCAGATAAGGCTTTTTTGTCAGACAATGAAGAATATGGTGACTACTACTACTTTTTTTGCTAAAGCTGCACAAGATCAAAAGGAAAGCAGTACAAGTGCAGAGGCAGCTCAGATCTCTTTGAATATTAGCATACTACTTGCTTCTCACCTGTGTGGTTAGATGCACAATAGAGTGCTGTAGGAATTTTTATGCTTCATAGATGTTTTATTGTAAAACGCTAAACTCTCCACCTAAAGCAGTAGCCATTTTCCTAATGTAGATTTTAAAGTAATAATGGAAACCTAAACCATGAGGCTATATATAAGGGCTAATATTAGAGGAGATATTCATTTAAAATGAGAAATTCCCCCCTTTTTACCCACAAAACTGTCTTGATTGAAAATGTTTGCCCCCGAGGGATGATTGCCCCTGCATAAGTTGAAAACACCACTACTGCTTTGATTTAATGCCACAGTGAAGAAAACAATAGAACAATTAATTTCATTCAGTGCAGCAGTACAGTAAAGTAGGGGTGGTACATTGCGCTTGCAACAAGGAGCAGGAGTAAGCAAAAAAAACCAGTGAGGCTGAACTGATCGTTAAAAAACAAAACAAAGCACTTCTTTATTGGTTAAAATGCTCTGGATCATTGAACCTGATGGCTAGTGGTTGGTGCAGCCTTGCAGATAGTTCTTTACACTCCAATGCCGTGTAACCGTAGGTTGTTGGGACCACTTGTTCTCAGGAAGATTCCAAGGGGTCCTCTGGCACTGTTTCAGAATTAAAACCTTTTCTTTGCCCTTAACCCACACACTGGTGGCCATGCTCACTTTTTGCTCCCTACTATGGGCTAGCTTCTGATGGGACTACTTAGCATGGGCCATATTCTTCTTGGCCCTTATTGGGCATGCAGTGGATTAGGGGCATAAGAACATCCACTTTATGCATGCACAGCCCACATAAGAGCCCAGGAGAATTGCAGCCCATTTGTGCTCTGAAATGTAGGGGGTCCCTACATCCCTATTCTCCTGGGGATTCACATTAATCTAAAATGGGCAGGGTAGAGGTGGTATTCCCCCTTACTTCTCGGTCTCCTAGCATTGGCACTTCATACGATGGTTCTGTGTATGTACAAACCCAGTAGCAGGTGTGACACCCCTAAATTCTTCAGTTCTTTCTCCTGAACAAATGGCACTAAACTTATTTCTGGTGTTGAGAAAAATTAAGTTTTCAGATGATCCTGAAGCAAAACATTTTGTTTTGCTTTGTCACCCTGAAATATTTTTGTCCATCTGAGCCACTGTTTTTCTTTGTGGGAATTGGAGTTCTGGGTCCCTCTTGCCTTCATTCGCTCATCATGTAGGCTCTGCTCCTGCCTGGACTACATCTCCCATTAGGAGCTGCAGTCCCTTCCTGTGGCTGAACTCCAGGTTGCCTGATAAGAGACGTAGTATAGCCAGAAAGCAGGGCCTATAGGAAATAGAAGGGGAATGAGAGACCTGGAACTACATATCTCACGAGGCACCATTGTGGCTTGGTTGGACACAGTTTAATGCTGACTTGGTCTTAAACAAGATATTTGGCTTAAATTTTCCCAAATGGAAACTGAAATCTCTCTTGCCTCAGAAAATTCTGATTTAAACGTAACTCTATTTTAATATATATAAATAATGCCAGTTATCTTAAATTACAGCAGCTAAAACAGAATATGTTTCTGCTCTCTAAGCCATGCTTGAAATCTGCTGGAATGCTCAGATATTTTTAGAGTTTTTTTTAAATATTAGAGATGGAAGTTAGCATTTTAAGGGAACTATTAAAATATGTTTAAAGCATGATACTCACCTGTGATGGTCCTTATGCAGTTAATGTCAATGAGAAGTTTCATGAATAAGGGTTTGCAGCATCAGATCCAAAATGATGTAAACATTTTAAATTAAGACTGGCTCTTTTACAAATAAAGGCTCAGATCCTTCAGCGGGCTCCATCCTTGCACTTGTGTGGAGTGCTGTTAAGTTTGTAATAAAAAAACTTCCAGGCAATTCATTCAGACATAAGGGACTTGTCTGGAGGCATCCCTTTATAGGAATGCTGTCTATAAGGTTTTGCTCTAGAAATATAGGGCATGTCAACAAGAACTGTATTTGACAAAGTTGATCATGAGATTCTGTTGTCTCACCTGAGAGAGGTCCAGGGTAACGTGCTAAAATGGTTTGAGTCCTTCATGGAAGGATGCATCTAATGAGTGGTGATGGGAAACTGCACTTCCACCTCTTGACCCTCTGCTTGTGGAGTTCCACAAGGATCATTTCTCTTTTTGAATATCTACATGCAACCACTAGGTGAACTGGTCAGACAACATGGACTCAAGTGCCAGTTATATGCAGATGACAAACACCTCTACCTATCCTTCAGTGCACATGGTCATACCATTACCACCAAGATGGCGCAGTGCATGGATGAAGAGCAGCTGGTTGAAGTTCAAACAGAGATGATGCTGGTGGGCAGAGGAAAGTACTTGGAAGAATTTACAACCATGTGCAGTCTCCATTGGTTGAAGATACACACCACCCATAATTGGTCAATTCTGTCTGTATTGTAGGAGGAGTATTGGATTTCTTGCTTACAATGAGCTCTCACATAGCAGCATCCATGAGTAATGCTTTCTCCGGTTGGCTAGGAAACTCTGTCCCATTCTGACAGAGGATGACCTGGCCTCAGTTATTCATGCTTAGGGCCCTACCAAATTCAGGGTTCATTTTGGTCAATTTCACAGACATAGGATTTTAAAAATAGTAAATTTCATTATTTCAGATCATGAAATTTCAGATTTAAATGTGTTGTAATTGTAGGGGTCCTGACCCAAAAAGGAGTTGTGGGGGGTTCACAAGGTTATTGTAGGGAGTGTTGCAGTTCTGCTACCCTTACTTCTGTGCTGCTGCCTTCAGAGCTGGGCAGCTGGAAAGCGGTGGCTGCTGGCCAGGAGCCCAGCTCTGAAAGCAAAGCCGCTGCCAGCAGTAGTGCAGAAATAAGGATGGCTGGTATGGTATTGCCACGCTTACTTCTGTGCTCCTGCTGGCAGGGCGCTGCCTTCAGAGCTGGGCGCCTGGCCAGCAGCTGCCTCTCTGCAGCTGCCCAGCTCTGAAGGCAGTGCAGAAGTAAGGGTGACAATACCACGACCCCTTAAAATAACCTTGTGACCCCCCTGCAACTCCCTTTTGGGTCAGGACCCACAATTTGAGAAACATTGGTCTCCCCCATGAAATTTAGTTCAAGAGCTTGGTCCTTATCTTCAGAGGTAGGCCCAGAGTATCTAAAAGACTGTCTAAAGCTCTGGAATAATGACAGCTACGCTCCTTTGGCACAATGGGTCTTTCAACAATAAGGGTAAACATCATCTGTGTGGGAGTCAAATTTTTTTGAGGGGGTCGGAAATTGTGGAGTGAACTCCCCCAGGAGCTAAGATCCATCACAAACCTCGTCACTTTCCACTCCAAGCGCAAGGCACATTTCTTTGACATTGCCTTCTTTAACATAAACAGATGGCAACAGGTGTGTGTGTGTGTGTGTGTATATAATATAAATACAAGACGTACACTACCAAAATAAGACACTCTGCTGCATGCGTTTCTCCCACCAGGGAGAGGAGGAGAGATCAAACACGTGACAGATGTATAGTCATGTTGCTTAATGCACTACTGGAAATCATTCAGATGGTACAGTGAGCGTGGTATAAAAACCAATATAGAATAAAATAGAACTGATATTTTCAGGCTCACAATAGTGCTATTTATTAATTAAAATGCAGAGGAAAAAAAGATTAGGGCTGCCACTTTATCCAGTCCCTACAAACTGCTAGAAGACCACATGTATATTATTATCAGCCAATCTGATTAAAGTCTAAGGATTAGATCTTTCACTGTTTAAGCCATAGGGAGTTTTGTTATTGACTTTAGTGTGAATAGGATCAAGCCCTAATTGCACAGTATGCTGTATTTAATGTAAATAAAGATAGTACCACCAATACCATATTTAGCTGTATTACAGCCAAATACGCTTCAAGTGGAATAAAAACAAAAAATCTGTGATTTTCCTGTTTGAAATTTAACAGCCTTGTTAACAATACCTATTGTGATTTACCTAGCGTAACATATTTGTATTGGGCACTGTCAGTTAGTTGGTAATGACTCACTTTCAAGCACATTTAATGGAGTCTTTTCTAGTACTTTGTTGCAGACCGTTTGTTGGGTTTGAGAACAAAAGCCATATGATTTTATGATATTCCCTATATCGATAGTGTAATAGCTTGAGATAGAAGCCTCAAAAAATGAAAATGTGAATGTGATGAACAAGTTTGTATTATGTACTGGGTTTATAATTTGTTCTTTTTCCACTATAACCTCCCTGTTTTCAGCAGTGCTATTTCTATTACTATATATGAAATTATTGTAAAATGGTAGGCTTTGTGCATGAAGCAAGTTGTGAGTTAGAGTTCTGTCTCAAGCAAAAACTTTGGGCTCACAACTATATCAAGGACAATACATCTCATGATGGAGACTGCAATTAGAAGAAACTAGTTACTTTTAAAAAAAATAACATTGAAATATAGAAATCTTAAATTTCCAGTTTGAGTGAAATCCTGGTCCTATTGAAGTTGATGTTAATGCCTTTAATGGAGTCAAGATTTCCCTTGAAGTGTCTAAAATTAGACAGAATTTACTGGAAATATTTGTTCAATTCATTCTATTAAAATCTCTTTGTGTGATTTGTATGGATCTCAGTTTTTTCTAATTATATAAACAGGTGTTTTTGCCCTTTGGTATTAATTAGCCTTTATTTCTAATGCAAAATATTATGATTTGAGTATTATGTTCATTTTTTAAAAATTCTTCTTAAAACTGTTTTTCCACTAAAGCTCTTGGATGGGAAATGTAATATAAATAAACAGATTTATGTAATAAAACACACACTGAGCTGCTTTAGTAAAGGGTAGTGTGCCTGGAGCCTTTTATTAATTAATCCCTTGGGTCTGGTGCTCAGGATGCTGGGGGGTAATGCATTTTTTATTAGCACTGGGAATAAAAAAAAATAGATTGTGGGCACTGAAGAGTTAACCATTCAACAGCCCGTGTGAACAGAGACGCTTGCTGAGGAATAGACTTAATTCTACAGTTTTAAAAAGAAGGGCTCTATCCTATGATGTACTGAGCACCTACATCTCCCAGTGAAGCCAGTGAAGGATGAGATGCTCAGCACCTTTTAGGTTTGAGCCCAAAAAGATAAGAGTTTTTAGAAGAAGATTTCAGAATAAGGTGTAGAACTACTTAGGTATAGTTTTTGATACATTTTTCTAATATATCAAGATCTAACTTAAAGAAAAGATCATTGACAGTTTTATTACCTTTGCCAGGGTGGTTGTTTGCCATTAATTTATAAGAGATCACACCTAAAGAATTCTGGTGACCTTTCCTTTGAGAAGGTGTAGTGCTTTGAATTAGGGATTTGAGATTTGGCTGGGGATGGTCTTTGGTCAGAGATGTACCTTTTGCTGTTCTCTTGAAAATCTGCCCAAATTTGGCCAAGTTATAAACCTTTGAAAAAACTCAGTTCACACATGGTCAGTAGAGGCTTCTTAGAGTTTCACAGATAAAATCTTTGAAGATTCCACCTTCACTAAGCATTCTTGAGCCTCTCACAGCTGCTAGTGCTGACCACGGTGTGTATGTGCCATTCCTAGAGAGCAACTGCTCACAGTCCCTATGTGTGACTAGATTACTCATTAATTGCTTCATTGGGTCAGGCCCCGGAACCGAGAGCAGAGTGTCTCTCTCCTGTGCTCTTAATGGCCCTTCCAGCTGGTGGCCAGGCAGCTTGGCAGAGGTAATCACCTTATTTGATTGCAGATGGGACAAGAGCTGCATTGGGTGTAGGGAGGGAAGGGAGTAGATTGGGACAAGGAGCCTGGTGATATTGGGACAGGAGGTGGGGAGTGGGTGGAGTTAGGATGACTATTTTCCCAAAGGGAAAACAGGTCACTGAATGGGGCTGGCCCGGCCCCAGCCACTCTCCTGAGCCCTCCCGGGCAGGGCTGGTGTTGCCACTCACCCTTCCCTATCCCCTTGCACTTTCCTCTGCTCCCTACTAGGGGTTGCACCCCACTTTTTTTGGCAAAACTGTGCATTTGTCCAGTTTGCTCTTGCCAACTGATTCTGATATTTCCTAACTTCCTTCACTTTGCAATCTCAAAGTTCTTTTAATATAGTTTTTTTATGTGTAATATGTGTGACTTGAACAGATGTGAGCGTAGCAACAAATTTTATTTTGGAAAAAAATACTCCCAACATTGTAGACTTTTCATATCCTTGTAGCACTCCTATAAGAAAAGGTCATTGTAAATAAAAAAAACATCTCTTGGTATTATCTATTTTTCATTTTTAAACAAACTCCTAGACAAATCATATGAAAATTTTTAAAGAGAATTGGAATTTTATTTAGATTCAGATTAGATTTGATAAGAAAAATGCTGAAAGATGACTGCCAAAGTGAGGATGTGTCACAGAATCTTTAGGACAAGTTGTTGTGTCCCACGTGGCATTGCATATATAATTTTTGACTCCTAAATACATTTAATCAATTTATGTGCATGAATAATAATTGTTCTTTACAAGATACATCAAGTCATAAATTAGAAAAATTCAGACTGGAAATAAGACATGACTTCGTAACAATGTGGGCAATTAACCTTTGGAGCAGTTTACGTAGGGTTGTGGTAAACTCATCATCACTTGGGGCCTTTAAATTGAGATTGGATGTCTTTTTAAACAATCTCCTCCTCCCCAAGTTGTTAGGTTCAATAGTTTTCACTTATGCATGGGGGAACAATAATTTCCTGCAGTACAGGGATTACTGCAGATTTACTCATTAAGGAACTTTTATTCGCTGAGGACTGTGTACTGGTTGCTCACTCCATTGATGACATTCAGTTTATAACTGATCCCTTCACTCATGTAGTCAATAATTTTGGTTTCATAATCAGCCTCGAGAAAATAGAAGTACTATACCAACCTGTGTAAGGGATTGCGCGTCTGCCAGATTATCAAGATCAACAACACTCTTCTCAAGTCTGTGGAGAAATTTTGCTACCTAGGGAGTATATTGTCACAGAGTGCCACAATTGATATTACCCATCCCACAGCCAAGACAGCTTTGCATTTGGAAGGCTGTCACACTGCCTATGGAACAATAGGGGCATCAGAATAAATCGGCCCATTTATTGGGCCATTGTGCTTACAGTGCTTCTATAGGGTTGAGAGACATGGATAAGATTTCACTGCCTTGGTAGGAAACTTGATGAGTTCCATATGCACTATCTTCAGTGTGTTTGCAGGGTCAAATGATGGGACAAGATTCACAATGTTTAAATGCTTAATCATTGTTGGATGTCTGGCATTCAAAGAATGCTCATAAAAGCTCAGCTGCATTGGTGTAAGCATCTCATTCGTATGGCTGACTCGAGACTACCTAAGGCAATATTTTATGGTCGGTTAAAGCAAGGCTCCTGTTCTCATGTTGGCCAGTATAAATGATGTAAAGACACACTAAAGTCAAACTCGAAAGCACGTCAAGTTGATCCCAGCAACTGGGAAGCAACAGCTTGTGACAGTGCAAGGTGGCGGCAGATTTGTCATGTCACCGTTAACCACTTTGAAGCCAAGTGCATTAACACCTCATGTGAAAAATGTGAACAGCGCAAAGCTAGGCTACAACAGCCTGCAATGGTCATGGACAGTCTTGTCTGTCCCACATGTAACAGTGTTTGCAGTTTTCTCATTGGTCTGACCTCGCATCTACATGTAGCGTTTGCTGAATCCTCATAGGTCAACATCAACGTGAGATTTCATTAGAGAACAATAACTCCTTGCAGTACAGGGATTACTGGGTGAAATTCTTTTTCATGTGTTACACAGGCGTTCAAGCTACATAATCATGACTTTAAAAATCTATGGGTGAAGTCCTGATACTCTTGAAACCAATGACAAATTCCCATTGGTTTCACTGGGACCAGAATTACATCCTTTGCTACAATTTGGAGTAGACACTATCAAGTGGGTTTGGATTCATATTAGCTCTTTTTTTTTTTTTCAATGAACCATTTTCTGACAACTACTCAGGATGAAATCCTGGCCCCATTAAAGTCAGTGGGATTTTCACCATTGACTTCAGTTGAGTCAGAATTTTGCCCTCTGTGAAGAAACAAAAAGCTCTGGAGGGTTGATATGACTTTTCTTTCTTTGTTTGTTCAAACTGTTTTCAGCTGAGATCAAATTGAAATGTTAAAAAAATAGCTACACTTCTTCAACATAAAATATTGATCTCAGAAACCTGACATTTCCCATTATAAGTCCCGGTTTTCATTGCTTATAACTTTGCCACACATTAAACGTTTAGGCTGTAATTTTCCATGCTAGGTGTCTACCGCAGGCTAATATTTTTGGAAAGTTTCAACCAAAATGATTTAGTTATTTGAGAACGAGGATAGGGAAAAATACATTGTTTTGCCATTTAAAAAAAATTCTGGTGTCCTTTTCTTTGAGAAGCTCAAACACCCTCATGCTTTGGATCAGGGACCTGAAATTTATCAGGAGGATAGTTTTTATGTCAGGGACGTGCCTTTTTCATCCCCATGAAAATCTGCCCAGATTTGGCAATATTATGAGTAAGGCTGATTTTGTCATGGATATTTTTAGTAATGATCACGGACAGGTCACAGGCAATAAACAAAAATTCATGGAAGCGTGTGACCTGTCCCTGATTTTTACTAAAAATATCCCTGACAAAATGGGGATGGAGGAGGGCCACCACCCACAGCGGGTGAACTGCTGCAGGTCCCTCTGCCCTCCCCCTGCCGCCCACTGTGGCTGGGCAGCTGTGGGGCGGGGAGGGGCTCCTGCCATCCATGGTGAGTGGGAGCTCTGGGGGACCCTCAGGGGTTTCCAGGGTTCCCCTGCTGCCCAGGGGCTAGGAGCTGCTGGTGGCCTCCACGACCTCCGTGATATAATTGTAGCCCTAATTATGAGCTTTCATTCTTACAGTTCTCACATGTTTAGTGGAGACTTGCTGGAGTTCGGCAGCTAAATTCCCTGGAGATTCGGCCTGCACTGGACTAGCTCTAGCTAGGGGCTGAGCAGGACTTTCTCTACAACTGGAGTTCGGCACTGCTTCAGGCTGTGCCAGGGTTGAGAGAGAGATTAGCAAAGGGGCTGGGACAAGAAACTGGGGGTCAGAGAGGACACTGAGATAGGACAAGGAGTCCGGAGAGGGAGACTGGGATTGGGAACCAGTGGGAAACTTGGATAGGAAAGAGGGGAACTGGAACCCAGGGGCATGGGGGGAGACAGGACAAGGATCAGGGAACTGGGACTGGCTGGGCAAGGAGAATGGGACTGGGGAGGGGAGACTGGGACAGTAAATTCAGAGGGGTGAGAGTAGGACTTGCTGGGCAAGGAAGTGGGGACTGGGATGTGAAGTCTGTGGAGTGGGGACTGGGACTGGATAGGCAAGGAGCATGGGACAGAATGAGGAGGGAGGGATAAGGAAGAGACATGATGGGAACAAGTTGAAATGGACTGGGCAGAAGAGGTCAAACTTGGGGGGAATGGGCAGAAGAGTCTGTGCCCAACAGAGCACGGTATACTTCAGAGTCTGAAATGGAATTCAATGCCTGAGTTTCTCCATTGTTCTTCTGTAAGCAAATATCTGTGAAACTCACTGGTAAAGTGTTGCTATCCCCCAGGTCAACATAGAAGATGACAACCTACTACTACTATCAATGACTCCATTAGCTCAAGTGGCAGAGCTATATATGATGGATCTAAAGGTTCTGACCCTGCTGATGGTGTCACCATGATGCAACATGATGGAATTTGTTTTCTCAGTTTGCTTTTTAAAAAACTAGAAAATCACATACACAAAAATTACATTAAAATATATTAAGATTGCAAAGTCTACCAGTCAAAAGTTAGGAAATGCCAGATTGAAGGTTGCCTGTGCAACACTAATTTGTCCCTCTTGTTTGTATGTATGTATGTATTGTGAAAGTCTTAAATTCCACAGAACCCCTGCCTCATTCAGTGCACAACATGGAGCTGCTTTGGGGAAGAATTTAGGGTTGGCAACTTTCTAATCGCACAAAACTGAACACTCTTGCCCCGCCCCTGCCCCGCTCCCTCTCCTTCTTACCCCCCCATTGCTCGCTCTACCCCACCCACTTTCACTGGGCATGGGGTTTGGGGTGGGAGCGGGTGAGGGCTCTGGGGTGGGGCCAGGGATGAGGGGTTCGAGTGCAGGAGGAGGCTCAGAGCTGGAGCAGTGGGGGAGGGGGTGCGGGCTCTCACTGGGAATGGGGGCAGGGATGAGGGGTTTTGGGTGAAGGATGGGGCTCGGCAGGGGCAGGAGGTTGGAGTGCGGGAGGGGGTGCAGGTTCTGGGAGGGAGTTTGGGTGCAGGAGGGGGCTCAGGGCTGGGGTAGGGGGTTGGGGTGCAGAAGGAGGTGGGGGGTGCGGGCTCCAGCCAGGCAACGCTTACCTGAGGTGGCTCCCAGAAGCGGCTGGCACGTCTGGCTCCTAGGTGGAGGGGCCAGGGGGCTCTGCGCACTGCCCGCGCTCACAAGTGCTGCCCCCGCAGTTCTCATTGGCCATGGTTTCTGGCTAATGGGAGCGACAGAGCCGGTGCTTGGGGCGGGGGCAGCGCGTGGAGCCTCCCTGGCTGCCTCTGCCGGGAGCCGCGTGGAACCAGGGCAGGCAGGGAGCCTGCCTTAGCCCCGCTGTGCCGCTAGTCAGACTTTTAGCGGCTCAGTCAGTGGTGCTGACTGGAGTCGCCAGGGTCCCTTTTTGAGTGGGCATTCCGGTCAAAAACCGGATGCCTGGTAACCCTAGAAGAATTGGGGTTGTGTAGTGTAGGTCTCCTCCTTTATTTGGTGCAGAAATTGGAAAGTGTACACTTAATGTGGCATGAGGCCACATATTGAACAATAAGGAGAAAACAAAATATTGCATAGCTGCTCATTAAGTGAAACTGTTCATCCATTCTGTGCTCTGAATATGGCAAGGATCTTGTAGAAAAAAGTGTTCAGTTACATGATCACACATGCACAAGCAAGCTAAATTTGGGCCTTTCTTGAGTGCTTGATGCTGAACCTTAATAATGTTATTTTAATATAATTTTTGTGTGTATAATCATATAAAGTGGTAGAGGGTTGACTCTTTTTATCAGTGTAGGTTGGTGTTTTAGTAATACTTCATTTCCCTAGCGTAGTATCAACAATTTTAATGTCTTCCTGTTCTAGGTAGGCAGAAGTTGGCTACAATTATTGATTAGAAAAGAGTTATTGTTTGGATGGGGTGTGAGGGGAGAAAAAAAGGGGAGCAATAAACGAGCACTAGCTCTGTTTGGACCTTGCTAACGCTCCATTTTCATAGTTCTGTACTAGGATGATTGGCTGTAATGTCACAGCTGAAGATACAAGCAGAAACTTGCTTGCATGGAAGAGTAAGACTCCAAGAACAAAAAAAAAACCACCTCACTCTCCCTGGTCCTAACTGTTTTCAGTTTCATTTTACTCTCCTTGTCACCTAACCTCTCAACCTGGATGTCATTGTCAACTTCTTGCTCTTTTTCTCCCCTCTCCCACCCTCATGTTAAGGCTCTAAGCTTTATTACTTCTTTTTCCATTGCTTAAACCAATCCTTTCTGCTAAATCCTTACCCATACCTTGGTAATCCTACATTTCTACTCCTCTGTAGTCTTCCCCATATCTCACCTCTTCTCCATGCCCCCAGTACATCCAAAACACTGACGATGAATGAAGTCATCTTACTCTGTCACTGTTCCAAATGCATCACACCACTCCTTGATTTCATGCTGTCTTCCTGCCCAATTCAAGCTCCACATCTTATCCTTCAAGATTACACAACTCTTTTCCTGCTTATATGGCTACTTGCACTTCCTCTCATGCTTACCCAATTCATCCTCTCTCCTAATTGCTTCCTTTGTCGCTTTCTCTCATTCATGGCTTCATGCCTTCTTTCATGCTTGGAATTGCACCTTTATTCTTTCATCAGGTACCCTTATGTGTGGAAAGTCTTCCACTTCTTGTCAGGGGCGGCTTTATGTATTTTGCCGCCCCAAGCACGGCAGTCAGGCGGCTTTCGGCGGCGTGCCTGCGGGCAGTCCACTGGTAACGCGGATTCAGCGGCATGCCTGCAGGAGGTCCGCTGGTGCTGCGCCTTCGGCATCCTTGCCGCCGAATCCACGGGACTGGAGGACTTCCCGCGGGCATGCCGCCGAAGGCTCCCTGACTGCCGCCCCCACAGCGACTGGCAGACAGCCCCCGGCACACGCTTGGTGCGCTGGTGCCTGGAGCCATCCCTGCTTCTTGTTCATCAAAGTGCAATTTCTTCTCTTGCCTTTTTCAATTTTTTCCTTAGGACCCTTTTCTTTCTCAAAGCCTTTCAATGTTGATCTCCTTACTGACATTCTCCTTTCACAGTCTGGCATTTAAAATTAGTTAGCCAAAGTATGATATGTTTAGATTGCAAGCTCCTGAAGGCAGGGATCTTGTCTTTAACATGTGTTTTAAGTTCACAATGTGCAGTACACTTAGAGTGCTCCATAAGTTACATCCTGAAAGCTATGTTAAAAGAATGTTCAGGCTGATAAATCAAGCATATGAAAGTTAGGAAAGTTAGTTCAGCTCCCTTATGCATATGCCCAATGTGCATTTTCCACATAGGAAACCAGGAATAGAAACAAAAGTTTAATGGACAAGTTATGAGATAAATATGAGGGTGTGTAACCTGCACATACTTTGATAAAGACAAAATTAGGAACATAGCCCAAGTGAACAAATCTAAAAGTTAAGACTTCGCTCAACTTGAGAAACTGCAGGAGAAATAAATTGTTACAAAATAACTATTAAATTATATAAAGGGACAATAAATTTGGAGTAATTTTGTTGACATCAGTCGAGTTGCTTTGGATTTATACTGGCGTAATAGTAACATCTGGCAAAATGGTTTTGGGACCACAGTCGGGGAAAAAAAATGGTGTTAAAATAGCAAATTGAAAAGCTTCAAAACCAGATCTGTGCAAATATAAGAGAAAAGTACAAGACTTCTGGGGAGTCCTCCCACACAAGAAACAATCTGGGATCTTCAGTAAAGACAATCACAAATTTGTTTGAGAAGGATATTAAAAGAAGATTCAAGATTCCCTTAAACATCAAGAGATGTTACAGGAATTCCTTAAGGAAAAGTAATTAGAAGAACAGTGGTACAGTGGAACCCTTCCTGTGGAGTAGATGATTATGACAAAGATAGAGTTCATTTTGTCTGAGAGACAAAGGGTCCCTTTTCTTTCTGTGAAACTGGCGATGCAGGCAAGAAAAGGGGAATTCTGTCAATAAAACAAGCCTTTCAAACCACAAACATCCTGAAGCTCTTCTGTATCCCATAGAATTACAAGTCCTGTACTGTAATATTGTAAAATGTATCCTTTTAGAGGCATAGACTCTGCAGATACTTACTAACTGAAATGAAACCAGGTGATTTGGGGTTGACTTGAACTGTGCTTTAGTAGATATAGATTTGAATCGTGGAGGTGTTAGTAGCAACTCTATTGTTAAGGCTGCACTGTTTTGCACTTGTGGCAGGTCTAAAATCCCTCTGCTTCAAAGTTTAATGATTTAATTTATTCTCCAAATTTGGCACAATAATTTTTTGGAAGACAAATGAATTTTCCACATAATGTGGAAAAATATGTACTAACCTTTGCAGACTAAATATACTGTAATGCTCCCTTTTTAAAATGAAGCTCTATTTTCCTCATATTGCGATGGGTGCGTTACCTAGAGAATAACAGTCTCTACAAACTCCAGATTTCACCCGCACATTCTCATAATGTTTTGGTCTTAGCCCACTTTTGAACTTTTAAATTAAGACACAAGAGTTCTGTTTATTTATCATTACTTCATTGAGTTTTGCCATGATTATTCAACAAAACTGCTCACATCCTTCAACTAATTCAGTTTTCTGAAGCTATTCGCTTGGTTTCTTGATGAGAGGCATTATATCAATGAAGAATGAAATTGAAAATGTTTCTGTTTTTCATCAAAATGTCATTTTTCTGGCCATCTGGGAATCTCCTCTTCCCAATAGTCTATAGCTCCTGTTTCTGACATTACAAACTTCATATGTATAGCATTTTAGGTATAGAATCTCTGTTGCTGGTGCTGGACTGAATCTTGCCTGGCCTGAGTCTTGAGTCAGGATGGTAATTTAATGGAGAGTCTACATTGGGGAAGAGGGAGGAAAGCTTACAGAGGCAGGCTCCAGTGAACTGTGAAGAGACCAGGATTGGAGAATGAACTCTGTTTTCTGTACATGACTGTACAGAGCACCCCTAAAAATCCTGAATACAAACAGTATTTAAAATTTCTGAAATTCTGTGAGAGTAAGATCCTGTATTTCAGTGGGATTTAGTATTGTCAAGATGGTAAGAGATCTGTTTTATATTCATTTTGAATAAATTAAGTTAATAGAATATCAGGATTGGAAGGGACCTCAGGAAGTCATCTAGTCCAACCCCCTGCTCAAAGTAGGACTAATCCCCAGACAGATTTTTGCCCCAGATCCCTAAATAGCCCCCCCTCAAGGACTGAGCTCACAACCCTGGGTTTAGCAGGCCAATGCTCAAACCACTGAGCTATTGCTGCCCCCACATGACCCTTCCTAAAGTTATCTCCAGTGACTAGTTCTGGCATGGTGGGACCAACAACAAGGCAATGATCAATTCCCCTTCAATTGCCATTCCCATCTCCCCAAGTCTTCTGTCTCAGTGGTGGTAATTGGTAGGAGAAGGGATAATTGGGACGTCAGTATAGATATACGATTGATAAACTCTGAGCTCTCCCAGACTACTCAGGCCATTGGGGTCAAGTTTCCTCCCCAGACTCACTCAGGAAGGTGGGGCTACTCCCTCAGCCCTGTCAGGAGAGGGAACAGGGCAACTCCCTCGACCCAGTGGAGGGAAAGGGGAGGGGTCTTGCCGGGAGCAGGGAGGGAGTCTGCGCTGCTCAGCAGGCCCAACCAGGGGCTGGGCTGGTGTTGGGGGCACAGGCTGAGGCTGGCCCTATGGATGAAGCGGTTTGGAGGGTGGCACGGGCAGGGCTGATCCATACCTGGTGAGCTGGGGACAGAGGGTGTTGAAGAGTCACAGCAGATGGCAGCGGGGGCTGGTTGTTCTTGCCGCAACCCAAGCCTTGCAAGGTGGGTGGGACAGCAGGGGACGAAGAGGCTGAGTCTCTTCGGACCAGGTAGAGACCCCACTGCTCTGCGGCCCGGCTCAGCCGGGCCTGCTCCTTAGGCTGTGTCAGCGGGAAGGAGGCTGGGTCGGGGGGAGACTGCTGCTGCCACAGCTCAGAGACAAGATGGATATTGCGGGCCTCAACCTCCGTCAGTGTCCCCCCGCCCCGCGGCCAGGCAGGGGGAGCCCCACACCCCGAGCCACTCCTGTCCCCTACTCACCCGAGCCTGCGTCGCATCTCCTCTAGTCTCGTCCCAGACACCCCCCCGCTGCGGGCGGCCCAGCCGCCTCCGCCTGCAGAACTCACAATGTTGACAACTCCAAGTCGCCAGTCATAGCCCTGCTGACACCCCACCCCTTCTCCAGCTCTAATGAAGTGTTTAAGAATACATTAAAATGTATGATTTGTAAATTCACATGCATCTGGCCTTGTGCCTTACAATATACTTGTGGTATATCTGTATATCATAGCATCTTCAGCTCTTGTGTGCTCTAGAGTGTTAGGGATTAAATTAGATCAGATTCTTTCATATACATATGTACAGTAACTCCTCACTTAAAGTCGTCCCAGTTAACGTTGTATGTTGCTGATCAATTAGGGAACATGCTTGTTTAAAGTTGTGCAATGCTCCTTATAACGTCGTTTGGCAGCTGCCTGCTTTGTCCACGGCTTGCAGGAAGAGCAGCCCATTGGAGCTAGCTGGTGGGGTCTTGGAACCAGGGTGGACTGGCAGCCCCCCATCAGCTCCCTGCTCCCCTAAGTTCCCTGTGTGGCAGCCGCCCAGCAGGCTATCAATTGCCGGCAGTTCAGCTGTCCCTCCCCTCACTGCCGTGTGCTGCTCCTGCCCTCTGCCTTGGAGCTGCTCCCGGGAGCCTCCTGCTTGCTGTGTGTGTGTGTGGGGGGGGGAATGAGGGGGACTAATATCAAGTGTCCCTGCCCCTGCCCCCTGCTTACCCCATTTCCATGGGGGGTGGGGAGACAGGACAGGAGGGAGTGTGCTGGCAGCAGCTGCTGTGTCAACTTCCTGGCCTACTTAAAAAGACAGTGTACTTAGAGGGGGGTCAGTGTACTTAAAGGGACAATGCGCATCTCTCTCTCACACACAGGGTGTGTGTTCCTGTCTCTGTCTCCCCTCCCTCCATATGTGCTGCCTTGTAGAGTGTGAGGCTACACTAATAACAATGTGTTAACCCTTGAGGGCTCAGCCGAGTGCTAGTTCATCATTTAGCAGTAAGGCATTCCCCGGGAAATATCCCACCCTCTTCCACCCTCTGACTTCACCACCTCAACCAAGCTTCACCATCATCATCGCTGTTTATAGTATTAAATTGTTTGTTTAAAACTTATACTGTGTGTGTGTGTGTGTGTGTGTGTATATATATATATATATATATATATATAGTCTAGTTTATAATATATAACATTTCCCTGGAACCTAACTCCCGCTATTTACATTAATTCTTATGGGGAAATTGGATTCGCTTAACATCGTTTCACTTAAAGTCCCATTTTTCAGGAACATAACTACAACGTTAAGCAAGGAGTTACTGTACCCTACTGTGTACTGTAGTGCTGCTCTTTGCCTCTTGCTGCTGTAGAATATCCAGTTTTTATAGTTTTACTAAAAGTGTGTGGAATCATTTCCAATACCTCTGTGAAAAATCAGCAAACATCAGTTCCTTCAAACTCGAGCACTGCTTGTCTTTCTCAAAAGCTTCTTATTTATCTCTAATACATTGATACTTAATATAGTAAATACAGATGATTCTGCTGTCAAAGTAAAATGTGCCAATATCTTCATTTCTGCCTTAGCACAAACAACATTACTTAGCCTACAGAGTTTTCTTTTAAAACTCTCACAAAAAAAAAAAAAAAAAATTCTAAGCCCAAACTCTTTGCTGTACATGGCAACATAATTTTTTGCTTATTTTTTTTAAAGGTGATACTTTATCAGGAATAGAATAATTAATAATGGACACCACTGTTATCTCTCAGACTGGGAGGCTGTCATGTTCTATCCTGTACCTCTGTAACTTCCTGTAATATATTTCAGCATGCAGTAAGGTAACCTCCAAAATATGTAACAAATGCCCCGATAATTGATAGCTGGCATTTTCCCACTATACACAGAAGCTGTTATTTGTATCAAGGCAAAT
Organism: Trachemys scripta elegans; assembly: GCF_013100865.1. Classification (NCBI taxonomy): domain Eukaryota; kingdom Metazoa; phylum Chordata; order Testudines; family Emydidae; genus Trachemys; species Trachemys scripta. The sequence goes on along the minus strand of NC_048303.1, from coordinate 66,988,131 downwards.
AGCATTATGAGACAATTTAATTGGTCCGTCATACACACAGATGTAGACCTTGGTTGGCTCTGAAGCTCACAAGCTGCATAACGTTAGTATTAGTTAATATCCTAGTAAAAAAATTCTTGAATTAAATTCAGATTACATGAAATCCTGTCCATAAAATTAATTTCTACTATATTATCTAATTTACAAAATGTTGTTTGTTTCTCTTTTAGAGATCAATTTCAAAGCATTTAAAAAAAATTTACATTTCTGAAGCCCAGTTGTTTCTCCATTCTATTAATTTAATTATTTACACACAATATAATTAGCATGTTTTCTCATCATTGGCCTTTCACTCCTCTTTTTTGAGGTGGAGGGGGTGTCTTACACAAGTGTGTATGCATGCAAGTGTGTTAACCTCCTGATTTACTAAAGAAACACACATCATTAGTTGCACATATTCATAGGAGACTCTGGTTCAATGGTGTTCTGTTCAGTTTATGTATCTCATGTTACTAACCTGAATTACAAAAGGAACATTGTTCTGAAGAATGATTTGAACCAGATTATGGTAACTATGAAGTCTAAAAAGGAGTTGGTAGAACATCTGGGTCACAAATTTGGGAAAAATACTGGGGAGATATGCAGGTAGGAAACTGTTGGCTTCTATAACCATTTAGCTTTATTCTTTATAAAGCTCGTGCAAGACTATTCAAAATAAGATGAACAAGAATCATAGGATTTCTGAACATTCAGATCAGAGGCAGATTTTATAGTTCATATGTGAAAATACTAAAGGGAGTTTGCACATTATGCGTATTTTTATGTGCAGCAAGCTCATCACTGTCCAGGAAAGACACCCATTGCCTTGTGAAAGCAGTTTCGTTAGCGAGAGTAAAATATTTATCTTATCACAAGAGATGCTCAGAGTAGAGAGAGGTCAATTCACATCTACCTGTGAACAAGCTTCAAAGAGCATCTCTAGACAATAGGTATGAAAGGGGTGGCTAATGAACAGCTTCACAGAGGCCTTTCACAGAGGCCTCCCTGCTATTAGAGTTTTATTTATATTAAGAAATTGCTTTTAAAATGGCTTTTAAAATATTTTTTGCTAATACAGATAAATGGGAAACAGTCAAAACTATTCAAAAGTAGTTCAGTTTAGTAACCTTTTCCAACACTCTGTTAAAATAATTTTGCCTAATCCACCATGACCAGGCAGAATGTGTTTAACCTGCAATTGCAGAAACCATTACAAATTTATTTTTAAAATCAGTGCCTTATCCACTGGAGTTTTATCCAGGTTCAGGCAAGAGCTACGTGAGCATGAAGTTCTCCCTTGGAAAAAAATTGTTTAAGATGGAGAGGTGTATGCACCCTCACTTCTTCCTGAAGAGACCTTAGTGACAGAGAAATTGAAAGCAGGTTGGCATGTTGGTTGTCAGGAAACTAAGAGTGAAAGAGAAATGGATTTGGGAGATTCTAATGCTATGTTCACTTATGTTAAACTCTCTAGTTTTGTAACACCTTAATGGCTCTTTTTTTAAAGGGTTTTTCTGGGGAAGGTTTTTTTGTATATTGCTAATGTTGTTGCAAGCATTGTAGGGCATTTTGGGAAGGGTTAAAGGTGTGAGTGAGTGTGGAATGGAAGATTTTTTTGCAGGTTGCGAGAGGCCAGAGGGAGAAGAAGGAAGAGAGCAGATAACGGGTTAATTTAACGTTCTAGCTAGCTAGCTTAGTTTAATAATAAGATGCTAACTTTAGCCAGTTTAAGGCCATAGCATATATTTCATTTTTGGTTGTTTGTTAAGAAAGAGGGGGGCTTGGAGGTTTTTTTTTTTTTTTTTTTTTGATTAGTTGTAAAAAAGAAGGATTTAGCTGATTAGACCTGCGGAGGCAGCTTAAAATAAACAAGACAGCGAAGGCCAACATGGGGGAAAACAAAGTTTTGCCAGTGTGTTTGGAGCCGATGTGTTTTGAAAAAGTTAAGGAGACCACAGAAAGCTGGTTTGGACTGGTACAAAGAGCACTAGGAACAAAGGTCACGGAACAAAACACACCCAAAGAAACCCTGGACTTAAAAACCCTCCTAAAAGCTGGAACAATTCGGAGATCAACAGCGGACCTCGGACAACCTGGGCCCAGGACAGAACTCCTGTCCACCCTTCCTGCTCTTCTTCTTATGTTACACCCAGGCTTGGCCAGCCTTAGGTAAAGCGTGTGTGAGTATGAAAGTGGGTTAGGGCTGGGTTACTAATGCTTTCTTGCTTCCTTTGAGTGACGTGGGAGCGTTCCCAACACTCGCCGCTGTTATTTCATTATTTTATTAATAAAGCTTTAAAACGTAGACACTTTGTGTGTTTCATCATCTCCTCCCCAACAATCCTGTGGCCTCAGTCTGATCACCTGACGCCTCAGGAAAATTGGTAACAAAAATTGGTCACAGTTTCTATAAGTATTTATTTGCGCTATTTGATTGTTTTGGGGAATGTCTGTAAATATTAAACATTATTAAAGTTCTTCTCTCTTTGAACATATACCCTGCAAATTAAGGCCTACTTATTTGTTTAGGTGAATATTTGTAAATATTAAACAGTGTTAATTTAAAGATCTTCTCTGCTTGAACATGCACTGTGCAAATTGAAACTTGGCTGGTTATCAGCCTCTGGGAAAAGCGTCTCTGCCTATAAAGGTAAAGACCATCAAGAGCCTTGATTCTATGCTACTTTAGCTTACTTTTGCACAGGTAGAGGGAGTTCATGTGAGGATATGTGTATTGTTTCTAAGGTTGGGAAGAGGGAAACATTCTACGCAGAAGCTCCACAGTGCATGGGGAGAGGGGGACGGAGAGGGAGAGCTTTTGAGAAATTTTCTGTTATTCTAATAAAGTTCCTTGTTCAATGTCAGAAAAAAGTGACTCTGTATTTCTTCCTATTGTTGTGCAGCAGTGTGTGAACAGAGTTCTGTGAGAGGGTTAACTAAGTAGGAGGTGTGAATTTCTGACAGGCTCAACAATGAAAAAATCAGACGGCTGATCAAAAAAGAAGTGATTGAAGTTTTTCAATTTATTTTAACTCTCATAATTCGTAAAACCGTATTATGAGCTTTTGGAGTCTGACTTATTATTTTTGAGTGCTTGGGGTTAGCGATACTGTATATGGAGTTAGAAGGGTGGCCACTGGGCTGAAGTAGCTTCTGTAGAGAGACTCTGTAGTTATTGCTTGGCCTGGGAGAAAAGATTCTTTTCTGTTCCCTGCTCTGTTCCCCAGAGATACCTAGTCCACTGCACAGGCAGACACAGTATAAGTCCCTTGTTTTGCTGATTTGGATGCTTGGTCTGACTTTGCTAGTGCCACTGAGTAAATAAAAACAAAACAAAAAACCCCAGCAACAACAACCTCTCTAGAGCCAATAAACAATGTCCAATGTGAAAATGTAGTGAATTCCCAAAAGTGCAGGAATGTGAACATATTAAAATACAATATTTTATTGTATTTTTAAAGGAGCAATTTCCTTTTCGTTAAAAAATAAAATCAGGTCTTTTCTGAATGTTCCACTTGTCATTTTGTTTAGCCAGTAGAAACCTGCCTTTCTGTTTATAAAGTCATTTTGCTAAAATATAAAGCAAGGTGTTATGACTCATTTGAACAATTCTTTGTTCTATCTTGAAAACATTGCTGATGGTATTTTCAAATAAACTTGTGCTACTGTGAGTTTCCCTCTAAGAATGCAGGCCTCTAGCAAGTCTGATTGTAATTGATATAAAATTATTCTACTTAGCTGCCAGGGGGCAAATTTGTCACGTACACATGGGAGAAAGAAGAAGGACAAAATGCAGGGTCAGCTATAGGTAGTCAGGAAGTTCCTTCGAGAAGAAATGTAGCCAAACACCAAACCTGGAGACAATGGACCTTTCTGTGTCTACGTCCTGTAGATAGCTAACTGCTTGGGTTGCAAAATAAGCAAGGAGGAGGGGGCAAATAGATGAACAATAAGGGGTCATAAGAGGGGCAGATACATGTAGCTTGCTAATTATGTATGGTAATGATGGCAAATTTTGGCCAATCATAGAGCGATAGATTATCATAAGCAACTGCATATAATGCTTTGGTGTAAGTGTTTTCTTTGTTCTTGCTGACTTATGAGCTGGAACCCAATTGCAATTGAAATAAACGGATCGCCCCACCCGGGGCTCCTTGCTTGGCTAGCTGTGTCCGTCTCCTTATTCCTCAGCTGGAACGGACAGAAATTTCTATGACATAATGGAAGGTAGATTGTATAATTTTTGCACTTTCGTACCATGGGTGTAATCCTTCTGGCACTCTCTGATAGAGTATTGTGCTCCAGAACTGTTGCACTGACAATTTTATCAGCGACAGCTATTGCCTCACATTTTGTAAAGTGGGCTACATGCATGGTAGCATTCCCTACAAACTAAGTTTTGCATGAGGTGCTATACTGCTACAGAGGCTGCTCGGTTTAGGTCACAGGGCCATGTGCCTCTCTCAGCTACTCTGTATATTGCCAACCTCAGGCATTAAAAAAACACAAGTCTGGCCTCAAAATATCATGCAATTGACTTAAAAATATCATGCAATTAAAAAAAAACATTTTGGATTCTTTTTATTATCGTCTGGTTGCCAAGGCTTTAGCACTTCATATTTTTAAGATTTCCTCTTAAACCCTGGGGGCTAGAAACTTACTTTGTTTGAATGAAAACTGAGATTCTCACATAATCACTTGACACCAGGAATTGGCGTTTTAAGAAAAACACAATATATTGTGAGACTCATGATAAAATAACAAGAGTGGGTAATGCTAACTTCTAGTAAGACAATTCATATGCAACTCCTGAATCACAAATCTACATATGCTTCCTGACTTTGCCTTCGTGATTTCATTAAGATGTCTTCAGTGCTATTCTTTTTGAGGATTGACAGACAAAGGTTTGAAAAGCTCATTCACTCTGAATTTTTGTTGCAATTAAGAGAGTGCACTTAAAATATGATTTTGTTCTGAAAAGTGTTTATGTAAAAAAAGTGGCATCTTCTTTCACAACAGAGCTGGTACTGGGTGTATTGTGGGCCATACCTGCCGACTAATGACAAAAATGTGTTTGTGCTCGTTTTTACATTTGTTAGCTCTGCAGTGCTGGCACAGCTGAAAGATCACTGTAGCTGGTCTCTCTTCGTGCTAGTGCATCAGCAGCAGAATTGCTTTGCTAAATTCCAACTACAGAGCCAGTCACTTATACTTGTGCAACTCACTGAAGACAGGTTACACTGAGGGCATAGTTTATAGAAAATGGTGTTGTGCAGGTGCCACTGAAGGTCTGATTTGGCCTGCAGAACCTTTATTACTGTTGAGGATATGTGGGACTGAGAAAAGCTAGCTTGATGCTCCAAGCACAGGATGATGGGTTGCTGTACATGCCCTGGTTCAATCCCAGTCCCCCTGCTGACTACTCCCTATATGCTCATCCTTGAAAACATGAAGGGTTTGCTGCAGGATCCAAAGTGGTGCAGCACGACAGTGCTACTAAAGCTGCTGTCCCACCTTATCTTGGAAGAAGAAAATGTGAGCAGCCTTCATGCAGACCCTGTCCTGCAGATCCTGGGGAATGATTCCCCGTCTCCACCTAGTGGATAGGGGAGGAGAACTCTCAATCAGTGCAGCTAGGGCAGCTTTATGCAGTGTTATGCCATGACATGCCACCTGTCAACATAAATACTGTGATGGGGAGGAATGTTAACTGAACCATGTAATGATAGTATAAATTAGTGGCTATTTATGTCCTCCCTCAGCTTAGCATTATAAGTCAAATATAGTGGATAGATTATTACATATCATTACTGTTCATCTGTAAAATGGAAAGTATTGGAGCCTGTCATTTCAGCCAAGTCAGGTGTGGAACATTTAAACATAACCCTGGGACTGAATTAGGATTACCATATCTCATAAATAAAAAAAGAGGACCCTCCACGGGCCCTGGCCCCGCCCATTTCCCCACCCCTAGCCCCGCCCCAACTCCGCCCCTTCCCCACCCTAACTCCGCCCCCTCCTCCCTTCCACTCCCAGCCAGGGGGAAAGGGCTGCCCCAGTGCTACCGGCTTCAGGGTTTGCCGGGCAGCCCCCAGACCCTGCGCCCCCAGCCGGCGCTTCCCCAGCGCAGCTGGAGCCCGGGAGGGGAAGCGCCCAGCCGGGGGCGCAGGGTCTGGAGGCTGCCCAGCAAAACGTGAAGCCAGTAGCGCTCGGGCTTTGGGCAGCCCCTATGCCTCCGGACCCTGCGCCCCCAGCCCGGCACTTCCCCTGCCGGGCTCCGGCGGCGCAGGGTCCGGAGGCACGGGGGCAGCCCGAAGCCGGTAGCTCTCGAGCAGCCTGGCTCTTAAACAGAGCCGAAGAGACGCAGAGCCACCGCGGCTGGAGGCTCTGCTCAACTTACACTGTGTCAGTTACACAGAGCCGAAGAGGAGCAGAGCCGCTGCGGCTGGAGGCTCTGCTCCTCTTTGGCTCTGTTTAAGAGCCGGGCTGCCTGAGCGCTACCGGCTTTGGGCAGCCCCCGTGCCTCCGGACCCTGCGCCGC
>NC_048303.1:66937533-66981271 GCF_013100865.1 Trachemys scripta elegans | reverse complement strand
CCCTGCGCCGCCTGAGCCCGGGGGGGGAAGTGCCCAGCCGGGGGCGCAGGGTCTGGAGGCATAGGGGCTGCCCAAAGCCGGTAGCGCTCGGGCAGCCCGGCTCTTAAATAGAGCCGAAGAGTCGGGGAGGAGCAGAGCCGCCATTTTCCCGGACATGTTCAGCTTTTTGGCAATTCCCCCCGGACGGGGGTTTGAGTGCCGAAAAGCCGGACATGTCCGGGAAAAAGAGGACGTATGGTAACCCTAACTGAATTGGCCCTTGAATCTAGGAGGTGAAAGGTAGTGTAAAGCTGCCTTTGGCCGCCCCGTCCACATTCCTGTGCTGAACTCAGCTCAGCTCCAGTAGAGATCATAGGCAGGGACTCCAAACTGGTGTAAGAGGGCAGGAGAAGGTATAAGTTACACCATGTTAGACTCTCTCAGGACCTGTGTAGACTCACATCTCAGTTAGTCCAGAATCACTAATATCTTCCAGTGTGGACTAGGCTCCATAGATTGACCATATTTTTTTTCAGGCGATGTTATGAATCTAAAATGGCAACTGTATCTTTGCCAATGGCTTATTCTTTTGGTGTCTTTGATTCCATTTGCTGTATGTGTCAAACTACAGCCAAACAAAACAGTTGTCAAAATCCTGCAAACACTGAAATAAATCTGTAAGGCTCAAAAGAACCAGCTGCACTGTGACAGCCTCTAAGCTCATCTTTCAAGGACCCCCAGTTTCTCCCAAGAATCCACGAAGGAACTATTCTCTACATGCTTGTTGAAGAGGCTGTTTTAGTCAAAAGCTGGTTTACCAGCTCAATAAACTGTTCCTGTAGGGATTGTGCCTGTATGGATTTCCTCCTGTACAGAAGCTCTGTACCCTTTATAACTTCAGTACCGAGTTTGAACTTTTGCAATGGTTCAGTTCCAAATTGAATCATTTGTAAGATCATCAGAACAGGGTCTGTCTTTTTGTTATGTTTGTACAGTGCCTAGCACAATTGGGTTCTAGTCTACTGCTGGGGTCCCTAAGCAGTACCACAGTATAAATAAATCATCATCATCATCACCATCAAACTTTCAACTATCAAGATAATTTTGTCTGGTATGAAAGCCAGATAATGAGATAGCATCTACCTCTTCTAGTTGACATCTATACCACTACTTTGAATAAGAACTGACAATATCAGAAAGAAAAGGAGGTAGAATAATTGCTTCTTCAATTTGTTTCCTCGCTGCCTGCAATTTAATCTAATTTTTACGTTTTTCTGTCTGCAATCCTTCTTGAACTTCATTCCATATTTCAATAGGAGTATAGCCACTGAGTCTGATTCTTAATTCACATCAGTTTTACAGCTGTCAACTCCTCCACTTACATAGTGGAGTTACTCCTATTTTACACTGCTGAATGTGACATCAGGATAACTATATTTATGCACTTTATCCAAGACAAGGCCAATAGGATTTAATGTATTTCAATTTAGTTAAATAATTTGTCCTTTAAACATTCTTTATACTTTATGATTTTCTGTACAAATTGTTATATTGATAGGCCAGTTTTTAATAAGCTGTCCAGAATGGCCAGTCACTGAATTTTACTGTACATCCTGAGAGAGAGTATGATTCTACTTACCTGCCTCTAGTAAGTTGATAGATAAGGTGGATGAGGTAATATCTTTGGTTGGACCAACTTCTGTTGGTGTGAGAGACGAAGTTTCAAGCTTACACAGAGCTTGAGTTTGTCCCTTTCACCAACAAAAGTTCGTCCAATCAAAGATATTACCTCCCCCACCTTGCCTGTCTGATATCCTGGCACTGACACTGGTACAACACACTGCATGTGTCTAGTTAATTGAGTGGTTATAATTATTCCTTGTGAATGTATTATCCAATAAATTCTGCCCTTTTCCTACTGTGCATTTTTCAGAACTGATCTTGGTTTAGGCAAATCTATCTATCTATCTATCTATCTATCTATCTATCTATCTATCTATCTATCTATCTATCTATCTATCTATCTATCTATCTTCATTCATTCATTCATTCATTCATTAATCAAAATCAGTTTATATTTGTATTTGCTAAATAGTCTGGAAAAAAAATCAAGCCTATGAGTCATTAGTGAAGTGTTTGCTTTTACTAATTGGTATTCTTTAGTTCTGATGTGTGATTAGTCACCCAAGTCACACTGTATTGTCCCTAGTCCCTGATTGGATGACTAAATGTATAGTCTGAATGTATAGTATAGTATGAATACTGAACAAAACATGGTCAAACTGAAAAGCCATCTTGAAAATGAATGAATGTATGTTTATGAACACTGTTTCTTCAATATTCTACCAGCTGTACTCAGAAACAAAGCTGATAAAAGGCAGGCTATTATCAAATTAATCTGCAATTTCAAGTAAGGATGAAATTGGGTGTTTTGTTTTTTTTTAAACTGACTTTGTTTTTTAGTTGTTCCTTTATGTCTCTCAAACTTTTCATTATAATGAAATATTTGGGATGAAAGCAGAAAGGACCAGTTCCTGAGGTCCAGTTATAACTTGGTCATTGGCTTCAAAGATTTCAGACCTGAAGGCGTGATTGTGTGTGGTGTTTAGTGTTTGTGTTTTAAATAGTTGTGCAAGTAACTGCTTTCTGTGCACAAATAGGAGAAGAATGGTGCATTTGCCATGGATAAGTATCATTTAGGGAAAATGTTTAGATAGAACAGGTGACTAAAACCCTGTTTTCACTAATTTGTCATATTTTCCTGGATGTATTTTATTTAGGGCTGTCAATTAATTGCAGTTAACTCACGCCATTAACTCAAAAAAATTAATCATGATTACAAAAAATTAATTGTAATTAATCGTAGTTTTAATTGCACTGTTAAATAATAGAATACCGATTGAAATTTATTAAATATTTTTGGAAGTTTTTCTAGATTTTCAAATATATTGATTTTAATTACAATACAGAATACAAAATGCACAGTGCTCACTTTATATTATTGTTTATATTCCAAATATTTGCACTGTAAAAATGATGAACAAAAGAAATAGTATATTCATCTCATACAAGTACTGTAATGCAATCTCTTTATCGTGAAAGTGCAACTTACAAATGTAGATTTTTTTTACATAGCTGCACTCAAAAACAAAACAATGTAAAACTTTAGAGCCTACAAGTCCACTCAATCCTACTTCTTATTCAGCCAATCACTAAGACAGACAAGTTTGTTTACATTTAGAAGAGATAATGCTGTCCACTTCTTATTTACAATGTCACCTGAAAGTAAGAACAGGCATTTTTATGGCACTTTTGTAGCCGGTATTGCAAGGTATTTATGTGCCAGATATGCTAAACATTCATATGCCCCTTCATGCTTTGGCCACCATTACAGAGGACATGCTTCCATGCTAATGACACTTGTTTACAAACAAACAAAAAAAAGCGTTAATTACATTTTGTGTGAACTCCTTGGGAGAGAATTGTATGTCTCCTACTCTGTTTTACCCACATTCTGCCATATATTTCGTATTATAGCAGCCTTGGATGATGACCCAGCACATGTTGTTCATTTTAAGAACACTTTCACGCAGATTTGACAAAACGCAAAGAAGGTACCAATATAAGATTTCTAAAGATAGCTACAGCACTCAACCCAACGTTTAAGAATCTGAAGTGCCTTCCAAAATCTGAGAGGGATGAGGTGTTTTCCGCAGTCTTATCATAGAATATCAGGGTTAGAAGGAACCTCAGGAGGTTATCTAGTCCAACCCCCTGCTCAAAACAGGACCAATCCCCAGACAGATTTTTGTCCCAGATCCCTAAATGGCCCCCTCAAGGATTGAGCTCACAACGCTGGGTTTAGCAGGCCAATGCTCAAACCACTGAGCTATCCCTCCTCCCTGTTCTGTAGAAACTACAGAACCAAAGCCACCAAAAAAGAAAATCAACCTGCTACTGGTGGCATCTGACTCAGGTGATGAAAATGAACATGCGTCCGTCTGCACTGCTTTTGATCGTTATTAAGCAAAACCTGTCATCAGCATGGACGCATGTCCTTTGGAATGGTGGTTGAAGATGAAGGGACATATGAATCTTTAGCACATCTGGCATGTAATTATCTTGCAATGGTGGCTACAACAGTGCCATGCAAACACCTGTTCTCACTTTCAGGTGACATTGTAAACAAGAACAGACAGCATTATCTCCTGCAAATGTAAACAAACTTGTTTGTCTGAGTGCCTGGCTGAATAAAAAGTAGGACTGAGTGGACTTGTAGGCTCTAAAATTTGACACTGTTTTATTTTTGAATGTAGGTTTTTTTTGTACATAATTCTATATTTGTAAGTTTAACTTTCATGATAAAGAGATTGCATTACAGTACTTGTATGAAGTGAATTGAAAAATACTATTTCTTTTGTTTTTTACAGCACAAATATTTGTAATACAAATAAATATAAAGTGAACACTGTACACTTTGTATTCTGTGTTGTAATTGAAATCAATATATTTGAAAATGTAGAAAACATCCAAAATATTTAAATAAATGGTATTAAATTATTGTATAATAATGCAATTAATTGCGATTAATTTTTTTAATTGGTTGGCAGCCCTAATTTATTACAATATTAAACCTGGTAATGTAGAAATAATAAATATATACAGTCAGTTCTTTTAATAGTTTTAGCATCGTCTCACCTTATCCCAGAAATGTCCCCTCCTGTCTCCCAGATCCAAATTTCCTAATTCAAAACCAAAACCCACCATATTTCAAAAGAGAGAGAATCTCATTTAGCCAGCCCCAGTCTTTCTGGACAGATTGCTGCTGATGTTGCACGTCTGACCAATCAGTAATTCAGATCTTCCGCACTAGGTATGAGACAGCGTGCACATAAAAGGCCTTTAAATAGCAATGAGCATCTACCATGCCAACACCACAACAGTGAAGCAGCAATTTGAGCCACCTCCCTAATATTTTGTTTAAGTATTAGTGTAGACATTAATTGATTCAACAACACTCCAGAACACAATGGGGTTATTTGGATTCAGAACGTTAGAGTGGGTCCATCTCTACTTTTAAAAACATTTTTAAATAAAAGGAATAAAAAGCAGCCTTCACAGAGAATAATGGAGCACCTTATGGTTCATAATTTACACATTAAGGGCAACATTTTCTTCAGATATGCAGTGGCAGAGCTTGACTGAGAGATCCACGCTTGAAGGGAGCACAAGATCTTAGAACTGAAATCTGTCATGTGGATCAGAGAACAGATTTTTGCCATGAATACAGATGTCTAAGAAAACTCATAGGTTTATTAACATACATAATCATAGTTTAGGAAGCATGTTTATAACAATTACCAAATGTTCAATATTGTTTACAAAATAATTGATTAAATGTATGTAAGAAGAAATTGAGTTTTTTTCTAGTTGTAACTGAGGCTTTGGTTGAAGGCAACTTGAATTGTTTCTAATCAATAAAACTGCCACATCTTTTAGACAAGGCTAACTGAATGCATGAATACCACTGTGCATAGCTGACAAAGACAGAACACTTTTGTGAAAAGACTCTGTAAATTCTTTCCCACAGAAATCAACGAAAGGGTCGGTTGTCCTGGGCTACGTATTCCGTCACTTAAACCTCGTGGAGATAGATTACTTTGGTCTGCGTTACTGTGACAGAAGTCATCAGACGGTGAGTAAAAGACACAACAGATTGGATTTCCCAGTTGTAAATTTTACCCTGTTGGTGACCTTTCTCAGTGGTGCGCTTGGCTGTCATACCTTCAATATCTCATGAAAGAATAAGATTTCCAGTAGCAGTTTCTTTAATTTGCCTATTGAGAGGATCTATTTTTGTGTTTCTGTAGAAAGGGCCTTTTTTTATTCTCACTGAAGTTAGCGGAATTTTAGCTATTGACTTAAATGGGAGCAGAAATGTGACAACAGAAAATAAAATTAAAAAAGGTGTTGCAAATGACCAGTAGTAAAATGCTGTATATAAAAAGTACTATTTGAATTCTTCCTGTTAAACTAAACAAACAAGTGTTAGTCCATGATATTTCCCTGAATAGGAATTCTGTTTGGAAGCGAACCTATTGCGACTAATTCCTGGACTGGCTAGAGTTGGGGGGAATGTTGGGGGAGGGGAGAGGGGGGCAATAGAAGCAGCATTTGCAGGCCTGGCACAAATTTCCTAATTCAGGGCCACTTCCTGGATCACTGTTTTAGAGTGATGTTACTTATTTGGAGGATGCTTTTGGCTGCCAGGATATATTGAATTGTAGCTGGTTATACCCTGAGAAGAAAGGTGTGTGATAATGACTTTTGGACTCCACATGAACTGGCTCGGTTTTGAGGTGGATGGGGGGTGGTCTTTTTGATAGGTGTTCTACATACACACAGTAGAGACAGCCCTTCCCCAAAAGAGTTTACAATCTGAATAAATCAGTCAAGAGAGAGGCTTTGTATTATCTTCATTTTACAAAGAGATTAAGGCCTGGTCTACATTTAAAAGTTTTGCCAGAATAACTGCATTGATGAGGAGTGTGAAAAAAATCATACCCCTAAATGACATAGTCATGCCAGCCAAAGCCCTGGTGTAGATGCAGTTATACTGGCAAAAAAAAAAAAGTCATTTTGACAGTATAGCTTATTTTGTTTAGGGAACTGGTATAAATTATACCAGCAATAGTACATTTTTGCCAGTATGAGCGGCATTGCTGGTAGAAGGGAGTTGTTCTAGTGTAGATGAGGCATAAGTGGCTTGTCCTAAATGACAGAGAAAGTCTGTAACAGGGCCTGGAATTGAACCCAAGTGTCATGAGTCCTAGTCGAGAGCCTTAATAACAAGACCAGCCTTTCTCTCTAGTTAATGACTATCTAGTTAATTTAGAATTTTAAAAATGCAGGTAACCTCAACTGATTCAGGGACAGAGGAAATCTCTGTTAAATGAACAATTGCAGAACCCCATCAGCTCTCCTCAGAACAATCAGGGCAGATTTTTCTCTCTTACACTAATGTAAATGAGGAGTAACTTCAGTGAGTTCATTACGGTTACACCTGTATAAAATGTGTGTAGGTGAGAAGGAAAATCAGGCTCTCACGTCTTTGCTAGTTTGTGATTCATAGTGAAATGCTGTTCAGTGAATCGCCAATATAAAGGAAAAACTCCATGAAGTAAATGAGACCTTGCATAAAATAGTAAATGAAAAAATTATAATTCTTCACAGACCTGTTAAAGGTCTAACACTAGGGACTGGCATGTGAGTGGTGGGGGTGATTAGTTCTGCACTGTCATGCAAGAGACCTAGATTTGAGTCTTCTAGTGTCTCATTTTTAGAGCCCCAGATGTCAAATAGATCTATTTGCTAATTTATTTGAAAACTCTACTTAATGGGAAAGACTCCAAAATAAATATCTGATAGAAAAATGTGTGCCTCATGTTAACACATTACTATAGGAAAGGAATATTCTAACTTCTGATCTGATGGAGTTTTAGAGTATTCTCTAATTAACAGTTTAATGAACAAAACAGTTCAGATGAAATAAGATCCTCCACACACACACTTTAAAACACGCAACAAAATCACTTTTTCTTAAAACTTGAAACATACCTTTTTACTGAGGTTTGAAAAGGTATGTTTAACTATTTCCTCCCATTATTTTTTATTTTTACATATATAAAAATAAACAAACAAACAAAAACACCACACCATCACCAACTCTGTTAAAATAATATTATTTAATTTGCAAAGTCAAGCACTTGAAAATTAGGAAATGCCACCTTTATGGTTACCCATGCAACCTTTAAACTGTCACCTTGTGTATCCATCCTATGAACTGAGTAAGACAGACATCCAGTGGAAAAAGTAGCGTGCTGTCATGTAATTGAAGACTGTATCATAATGCAAACTCACAAGAGGGTTGAACTAAGGATGCGCAGACTGTAAATCTGGCATTCCCTAAATTTCGAGTGCTTGATTCTTTCCTGCAATGAAGGGTCATAGGTCATCAGGAGGGGACCACTGGAGCAGCATGATGGCGAAAGCCATTCTTGGAGCATATATGGGAATCCACCAGGTTTTAGAAGCTTTAGGGGCTAGCAGCTGAAGCCTGATGAGTCATGGTATACTGAATTAACCATAACTGAGGGAAAGTTTACACTACAGTGCTACATCAGCGCAGCTGCACCACGTCTGATGAAGACGCACTATGCAGATGGGAGAGCGCTCTTCTGTCAGCATAATTACTCCACCTCCATGAGAGGCGGAAACTATGTTGGCAACAGAGCGTCTTCCACCAACATAATGTTGGTGTGGTCAGAGCTTAAATCAATGTAACTTGCATTGCTCTAGGGGGGTGTATTTTTCACACCACTGAGTGACATAAGTTATATCAACTTAAGCAGTAGTGTAGACCGGCCTTGAAAAAGAAGGCTGTGCTGGTTAAAGAACTAGCCTGGCTTAGAAGGGAAGTGAAAGCAGCTTTAAAAAACAACAACTCAATGGAGAAAAGGGAAGTTGATAGCAATGAATATAAAATAGAAGCTAGGAATTGTAGAACAAGCAAAAGGACACTAGGTGAAATCTATGTCCAGCAGAGTTACAGATAATATGTTTTTTTTTAAAATCTACCAGGAACAAAAGGAATACTGGCAGTGGTATTGGTCCATTGCCAAGTGGAAATGGTAGAAGCGTCAATAATAATGCAGGAAAAACAGAATTGCTCAGTAAATATTGCTGTTTTGTACTTGGGAAAAAGGCAGATGTTTTATTTATATCATATGTTGATGATGAAATGCTCTCCATTGCAACAATAACTAAGGAAGATGTTAAACAGTAGCTGCTAAAGTTAGACATTTTAAAATCAGCAGGTCCAGATAACTTGCATTCAAGAGCTTTAAAAGAGCAAGGATCTTTCTGGACCATTAATGTTAATGTTTAATAAGTCTTGTAACACTGGGGAAGTTCCTAGGATTGTCAGCCCTCCAGGATTGTCCAGGAATCTCCAGGAATTAAACATTAATCTTTAATTAAAGATTATGTCATGTGATGAAACTTTCAGGAATACATCCAATCAAAATTGGCAACCCTAGAAGTTCCAGAGGGCTAGAAGTTGCTAATGTTTGCCAATACATAATAAGGGTAAACTGGATGATCCAGGTAATTATAGGCCTGTTAGCCTGACATCAATTCTGGGCAAAGTAAGGCTGATATGGGTCTTGATTAATAAAAATATTAAAGGAGAGTAATATAATTAGTGCCAATCAAAATGGGTTTATGGATAATAGATCTTGTCAAACTACTTAATATCCTGTTGGATTAATAGAGGGAATAGTGTCTAATAGACTTCTGTAAGACATTTAACATGGTACCACATGACATTTTGATTAAGAAACTAAAATAATACATGATCAGAAGGGCACATATTCAACGGTTTAAAAATTGGCTAACTGATAGGTCTCAAAATGTATTTGTAAATGGAGACTCCTCAGCAAGCAGATGTGTTTCTAGTGTTGCCCTGCAGGAATTGGCTCTTGGCCCTATGCCATTTAATATTTTTTTCAAGGATCTGGAAGATGATATAAAATCATTACTGGTAAGGTTTGCAGATGACACAAAAATTAGGAGAATGATTAAATGTATTAGAGAAGCATTCTCTTCATTAGAATGATCTGTGAATGCTTGATAAACTGGGTGCAAGCTAACAATGTGAATTGCATACAGCCAAATATAAAGTCGTACATTTAGGAACAAAGAATGTAGGCCGTATTTACTGGATGGGGAACTCTTATCCTGGGAAGCAGTGACTCTGAAAAGTATTTTTGAGGGGTATATCATGGTGAATAATCTGATGAACATGAGTTCCTGGAGTCACACTGTGGCCAGAAGGGCTAAAGCAATCCTTGGATGTTTATACAGGGGAATATTGAGTAAGAGGAGGGAGGTTTTACTACCTCTGTATTTGGCACTGGTGCCACTGCTCCTGGAACGCTGTAGCGAGTTCTGGTGTCCACACTTCAAGTGTGAAACTCCGAGACCCTCAATCTATGTAGTTTATCAAAGAGAAAGTTAAAAAATGATTTGATCACAGTCTATAAATAACTACATGGGGAACAGAAATTCAATAATAAAGGGCTCTTCAATCCAGCAAACTAAGGTATAACTTGAGCCAATTGCTGAAAGTTGAAGCTAGACAAATTTATACTAGAAGTAAAGTGCAGTTTTTATCAATGAGTGTAATTAACCATTGGAACAATTTACGAAGGATTGTGCTGGAGTCTCCATCACTGGACATTTTAAAATAAGATTGGCTTATGTTTCTAAAAGATATGCTCTAGTTCAATCACAGCTATGGGACATGAAGCAGGATTTAATTCAGGAAAACCGGGGGCTTGTGTTATGCAACAAGTTAGACGAGATGATCGGAATGGTCCCTTCTGGCTTTAAAAGCTCTGAATCTCTGAATTAGAACAAAAAATTGTGTGCTATAGCATTGCAGTGACCCCATGTGAGACAAAGATTACAATTTCATAGTAATCTGAGCTTCATGACTAGAGCACCAGATGCTTTGTGGACTGGCAGGGGACAAGTCTACCGATTCCAGTCACTTCATTGATTGACACTGCAGCAAATGAAAAAATTTCAACCTAGTTAATGTTTTGTTTCAAACAGGTTCTGAGCTTTTGACCAAGATTTGACCCTACACAGAAACTTGGCATGAAGCTTTAACAAAATACTTTTTACATTCATTTAAAGAAAGGTAGTTAGGAAATAATATGCACTGCACAGATGGAATTTACTGCACACTTCCCATGTTGCTTTGCATGTGTTTAACCTGGAATAGCTTTAAATATACATAATGGAGCCACATTTTAAAATCCAAGTTAAGAATCAGTAGCATATGCTCCAACCCTCCAGTGGTTCAAAAGAAGGTGTCGGGGTTTGTTTTTTTAAAACTGAGAATATTAGCAGTCCTGTATTAGGCTTGATCTGCACTTAAAAGTTAGGTTGACATAGCTACGTGGGCCCCTGTGAAAAATCCACACCCCTGAGTGACGCAGCTATGTCAAAGGATGAATGCTTCCGTCGACCTACCTGTGGGGAGGTGGTGTTTCCACAGGTCTTTGCCAGCATAGCTACAGCACAATAGCTATGCCAGTATAGTTCCTGTTGTGTAGAATAGCCTTAGACTTGATGGCCAGTAGGGCCTTTGTAACCAACTATGAATGGGTTTTGGTGTTTGGTGACTGAAGCCTAAATGATTTGACATATTGTTTATAACTACATATGGATTCAGATGAAATCTGGATCTGTATATACCCAGACGTTATGGCTCCTTCTTTAAGTGTTTAAATATATGGAGATATACCTCTCTCATAGAACTGGAAGGGACCCCAAAAGGTCATCGAGTCCAGCCCCCTGCCTTCACTAGCAGGACTGATTTTGCCCCAGATCCCTAAGTGGCCCTCTTAAGGATTGAACTCACAACCCTGGGTTTGTGCAGGCCGATGCTCAAACCACTGAGCTATCCCTCCCTCCTATCCCTGTTCATAATTGAAAGCCCAGATGAGAATTTAAATTTTATGGTAATTATCTCTGTACCCAATACCCAGCAGCATTCAGTGGGAGTCTGTCCATTTTATTTAGTTGCTTTATCTTTTTTGAAAATCTGGCCCATTGTGGTGCAAATTCCTCCATCATTTGAGTAACCGTACTTAGGTCAGGATCAGGCCCTCTCTATGCCTCTGATTTAACTCTGACCCTACTCTCAGATCCTTACATGGACGCCCTAACTCCATGGAAGCAAAACATCTCGCAGGATGTAGAGTTGTTGTGGATGTCTGTGAGATGGAGACTGGGGGCGGTCATTGGGTTTGGGTCACTGGCTGCCCTGCTCCCAACAGACCCAGTTTGAGCCTGGCCTGGCCAAGTCCAGACAGAGGGAGGGCACAGACAGGGGTGGGGCTACCACAGGAAGGTAGAGCCAAACTCTTCCACCACAGGGAGCCAGTGTGTGACACAGCCACCATGCTGCCGGTGCTGAACCTGCACCCAAGGGAGAATCAGGGACAGTGGGGCAGGGAGGGGAAGTTTGGATGTCTGGGATGGGAAAGGGGTGTCAGGGTGGGCGCTCTGCCTGGGGAGAGGGCAGATGGGGGATGTGGCGGTGGATTCTCTGCCTGGGGAGCAGGGTGAGTCAGGGGCAACGGGGTGAGGTCAGGGTATCAGGAATAGGAAGGGGAGTCAGGGTGGATGCGCTGCATGGGGAGTGAGGGGAGCTACTGGGAGAAGGGCAGTTGGCTCCAGGCTGGGAAGGGAGGTCCGAGCAGTTCATGTCTCTCTTGCCAGGGGTAGCTGCTCCTGGCTCTGGCTTGATCACCCTGCTTCCTATCTGCTCCCAGCCTGATCTCAGGTGCCATGGTGGCTGTTCCAGCCTCTCCAGGTCCTGCTCTCACCTCTACCCCCAGAAGCTGCAGAGCCCGAATCACCAGTATGGCCATCACAGCACCCGCCCCAGAGGTAGATGAAGTTGTGACTGGCACGGTTGGTGATATGCACAGTATATGGAAGATTGCTGCAAGGCCGCTTGTGTACGCGGTTTCCAGAAATTGTTGGTGAGAAGTAAAGGGCCAAAATATGTTTCTCCGCTCAGTGCCTTGGAATAAGATAGAAGTGTGGTAACCAAAAAAGTATTAAGGGGCCCCATCCCCCGAAGCATCCCTGTAATTCCAGCACTGCCAGTGACCCATTCCCCTCTGGGATCACTGCCTGGTGCAGGATGTCCTCAACTCTTGGTGTGGTAGAATAGAGCAAATGAGCCAGGCCTGGGCTAGGCTCTTGCGCCTCTCTTGACCCATCACAAGGACACAGCAGCCCATCACGCCCTCGAGGATAACAGCCTTTGCATGCTACTAATGAACATGGTTTTATAGCACAAGTGATAGCAATCTATTCTGCAATGTTGAAGGTTCCTGTTGTTGGCCCATAGCTGAGGAGTTGTTATACCAAATGTAAACAAATTTGTTTATGCCCTTTTCCTTAAAAACAAAACAAAACAAACAAAAACCAACGCCACACCATCTAGGAAATGATATATAAACCTCCCTACATTAAAAGAACATAATTTAAATTGCAAAATCAAGCAATCAAAAGTTAGAAAATGCTAGATTTGTGGTTGCCTAGCAACCTTAATTCAACCCCCTTGTGCATATACATTATGATACAAGATAATTACAAGTTCACATACTGTTTTTTTTCCACAAGGTCCCCTGCCTCATTCAATTCACAGGATGGATGCCCAAGGGGGCAGAATTAAGATTGCAAAGGCAACTATAAATCTGGCATTTCCTTATGCTTGACTTTGCAACCTAAATGATATTCTTTTTACGTATCTTTTTATATACAATTGGTACCTATATGTTTATAAAGCTAAAAAGTAGTGAGGACTGTAAAACCTTAAATAATCAAATATAGAGCAGGGATATGCTAGTTCTCAATAAACACATCAGAAAGGTAGAGCTATTTAAGATAAAGGACAATCTTAGCATAAAAACAAATAATAATAATTAATGGAGATATCCTATCTCCTAGAGCTGGAAGGGACCTTGTAAGGTCATTGAGTCCAGCCCCCTGCCTTCACTAGCAGGACCAAGTACTGATTTTGCCCCAGATCCCTAAGTGGCTCCCTCAAGGATTGAACTCACAATGCTGGGTTTAGCAGGCCAATGCACAAACCACTGAGCTATCCCTCCCCCCAGAATTAATATCAGGGTTGGAAGGGACCTCAGAAGGTCATCTAGTCCAACCCCCTGCTCAAAACAGGACCAATCCTCAGACAGATTTTTACCCCAGTTCCCTAAATGGACCCCTCAAGGATTGAACTCACAATCCTGGGTTTAGCAGGCCAATACTCAAACCACTGAGCTATCCCTCTCCCCAATAGGAGGGGATAAATGCGGATAAAGTGGCCTTGAATAAATGTAGGCTGCAAATTAGAAGAAGGTTTCTAATCATCAGAGCAATGAGGTTCTGGAACAAAGTTCCAGGAGAAGTAGTGGGAGCAAACAACCTAACTAGTTTTCAGATGGAGTTTGATAAATTTGTCAATGGGATTATATGATGGGATTGCCTGTGATAGCAGGGGACTGGACACAATGGCCGAGGAAGTAATTTCTTGTCCTATGCCCCTATCTAATCTGGAATCCAGACTCAGATTATAGAGGAATATAGAGCTTGCTGAAATGAGAGAAGCCATATAGTTGTTCTGTGACTGGATTTTGAATTCTACTGAAACTGTAGTTTCAATTGTCTCTTGTATCATAGCATAGAGCTATCCATGATGAACAAACCAGTTGGGCAATATGTGTTTTGTGTTATGGTGCAGAGTACTAATCTCAGTAGGAGAAGAGTTCTGAAGTCAGAATGTGGATTGTATTCCATTTTGTACAGTCTTTATTGCTTAGTTTTTGTGTCTGATTGACTTGCAGTCTATTTGTTATTTTATAAGTGGTCCTGCTAAGTAGGATTGGTGCTTCTTTATAATGCAAGTTGACAAGAGCTCCAATAGGATGTTTGAACAAATTTATCAAGTGATTTGTTTGTTTTTCTTCCCTCTCACTGTAAATTTAAGAAGGTTTCTATTTTTGGAGGGTTATTGAGGAATAGCCACTGCAAGATTTCTTATTTTGTTTCGGAAGTTTTGTCATAGTGTCAGATGTGTTATCTGTATTCTTCTGAAGCTATCAGTTTTAATTGAATAGGGTTGATATGGGCTTGTTTACATGGTTCTGTAGTCTGCACCAGCTGGGGTGTAAATTTGAATGCACACCAGTGTTTTGTGCAATAACTGGCCCACGTGGATGCTGCTGGCATGCACTAAAAGTTCCCTAGTGTTTGTTACTGTAATCCTATTTCAAACAGTACTACATGAACATGCACATGGGCCAGTAAGTGCGACACGCTGGTGTTCATTAGAGTTTCCAGCCCAGCTGGTGTGGACTAAAGCACCGGGTAGACAAGCCCTGTGGGCTCTAGGAGTCAAGCTCAGGACTGCCAGCTTTAGCTGAGATTCCTAGTTAGCATCTGTAATAAAGTACAGCTGATTGAACGGATGTAGTGTCTCTTGTAAATCTGAGTGTGAGGCAGTATTCAACAGCTATTGCTGAATGTGAAAGTGACCGTGTCATTCCTCTACTATGACTCCTTCCTCACGGAAGATGTGTAGGAACACACTTGTCAAGACAACGTTTTTCTCATTTACAGATTGCAGACTGCAATACTTCAGATTTTTATAGTAATACATATAACCACCACCAACAAATTACTCAGGCTTCTGTGTTTTACCAATATAGAAGAAAAAGTCAATTTCCTTTGGATTAGGCCCTAAATTCATTGTGCCTAATAGTTAACATAATTGTTTGTAATTCGCTTGTACTGAATTTGGGGGAAAATAGTAATATATAAATGTATAATTTGAAGTTAATCTTTAATAGCTTGCCATGGTAAATGACTAATTTCCATATCTATTCTTACAGTACTGGCTGGATCCTGCAAAGACCCTTGCAGAACATAAGGAATTGATAAACAGTATGTATTTCACTTGAACCTCATAAACAGTTACTTGAAGATGAAGAGACAGAGGACACCATATGTGCGGAGTAGTGGGCCTTGATTTTTGAGGCATGACAGATTCATAGTTTCCTGAGCTGTATCAATTTTGCAGTTAATAGCCATATCAAAATTACATACATCGATTGAGTGTAATTCCTTTCTCTTACTTAAGGATGTTTCTGTGATTAACCTTTGGTTAGAATAATAGAAGCACTGGTATATGGTATAGTTCTTACTTGTATAATTTAGAATTGTACTGCCTTTGATTTCTCTGCCTTGCTAAGTAACATGAATGACTTTTTTTCCTTCTACAAGTGGAAAAAATATTGCCTCTTAGGTCCATATTCAAAAATTTGCTCAGTTTTTTTTAATGAATTATGTATTGGTGTCACTCTTTAGATATCAAAGACAAATATCCCATCATTTAAAATATTATTTAATAAGGTTAATAATATTACTTTAATAGAAAATTGGAAACATTTTGTAAAAATATTACTAATTAATATAGTAAAATCCCAAATAATACAGCCAGATTTTTAAAAGTGCTTGGCACCAAGCATCTCCCACTGAATTATGGATGCTGGCTACTTTTGGAAATCTGGCATTGTATGTGCAGGATTTCAAATTACAATTACATGCATATTTTAAAACAAAATATTGGAGCAGCAATTTTGTTTATCTACCTTGGTCTGCATTGGATTTGCTTGCAACAGATAATACCATCATAACTACCTAGCACAGAATTCCCTGCAGAGTTTTAAATTGTCATCTGCGAGACAGGAAAGTCTTGTAGCTGCCGTAGGGAAAAAAGAACAGGCATCTGAACTCTGGGTTTGGCAGAAGAAGCTGCTTTTCAATTTGTTTTGTACAAAAATGTAAATACACTTATATTTCATGGGCCCTGTGAGGTCTGTGGGACTATATACATGGTAGTAAATTCAATTCCTGGTGGCAGGTATTTGCAGGATTAAGCACGACTCTGCAGGTTGTTACTACCATGTGTATCTTTAATGTCACACATAGTCCTACTGCAGTCACTTGGATCAATGGCACATTGGCTGAAGTTGGTGGAAGTATGCATGGGAATAAATATGATCATAACAGGAATTGTAGGATTGAGTTACTGGATTTTATTCGAGAGCTAAAACTTTTAAAAAAGTAAATTACAAAATTCAAAATATTTTACTAGGTAAATAACGCATAATTATACTTTCAGTTATTAATTATCATGGGGAATGTTTCACATTGGACACAGTGTTGTATTCACAAATAAATATAAGAAACAAGAACCAAAAAAACCAAAAACATCCTGTTCCAACAAAGTTAGTATACTCTGTATAGGGAAAAGGGACTCCATGAGGAGTCCATTAGGAACTTCACTCTGTGGTGATGGGGGGGGGGGGAGCGGCGGCGGGCTCTGTAAACCTCTTGGATAGATAGACAGCTTAGTAGCTCTTCTATAATGAAATATTTTATTTTATAAATATGCACTACAAAAGTTAATTGTTCTCTCTTTCCTGTAGCTGGGCCACCATATACTCTATATTTTGGTGTTAAATTCTATGCAGAAGATCCATGCAAACTTAAGGAAGAAATAACCAGGTATAGTATTGCATATAGTTTCAATATTGGTGATATGCATATGATGTGCTGATCTGAAATCATAATTAATAAAATTAAAATCACATATATGCAGGTGCACACTGCTGCTGTCTTTTTTGTTTGTTTTTGCTTTCACACCTGTGTCTGTAAGAAAACTGAGACGAAGCTTGCATTGTTCAGTAAAAACCTGTTTGGAAGATCAGATTGAACCTGTGCTATATGATACATGGGCAGGTGTCAGGGTTTTGTATGGATTGTTGGGAATTTTTCTTTTTTAAGCATGTATTGTCACATTTGGATTTATACATGTCCTGTGATGGATATGCTTCTAGAGAGAGGTTTTAGATTACCTCCTCCCAGTTTGTGTATCCAAATAGGCTGTAGGGAATACCTGCTTTCCTTTTAATTGGCCATGGTTTAAATTCCAGAACTATTTTTTAAAGAAGTGTTTCTCTTGGTCTTTTGAAAAATATGCAAAAGATGTGGAAAAGCAAAATAACGTTTATGATTCATTTAAATAACAGTTCGCCCCCTAATAATATAGAAGTACACTTGCATAAACACACACACACACACACACACACACACACACACACACACACACACAAGCTTATCTATTGTGTTTTATGTATAAAAGATATCTGGCAGTTCATTTCAGATTCACAAAGAAATTTTATATTCAAGTGACATATTGATGTAGCGTGCTGATTGGCAGTAATAAATACGTGGAAATGTTCCTCTCTTGCTGTCCACATTTATGCTCAAGTGAAACATGACAAGCCAAACTTTATTACAATACACACATAAATTTTCATTTCCTAACTCAAGGTGGTTAATGGTGAAAAATAAGCAAAAATATTTTTCCTGTACTACTATGATAAGAACGCTTTTTTCCATATTGGCATTAGTTTTTCCTCATAGTGACAAAACCTCCCAGTTTGACAAGATTTATATTGAACTAGGAAAAACTAATACTACTATGACTCTGTACAGTGAAAAAGCACGCATTAGTTGCAGTGTAATGCCCCATCTGCCCCGAAAGTTTGATATAGTTTTCCTGTACTTTTCCAGAACCACTTTCAACCCTGCTCACAGGGGAAAAAAGATGGCCCTGGGAAGAGAACTCCGGCAACAGAACCTGCTGTGATTACTACTCTGGAGGCAGGTTGGATTCATATCTGTGAAATGGCAGTTAAGAGCTAAATTTAAAAAAAATGCATTAATTTTGCTTATAACAAGGTCAGTTAATGATTTGCACTGCTTATTAGGTGCATAAATCTATGCCAAAAGCATTTTGGCATGCACAGTGCGTTTTTAGTGAGTCTGCGTTTGTGTGTGCAATATGTTTGCTCACACAAAATTTGGGCTTTTTAAAAGTAGGTGGGGAGGGGGCAGAGGAAAGTACTAATCTTATAATTGCAATCTTCAATAATACATATCTAAGAATCTGCATGATCAAATGCCATCAAACTATTTGAGCCTTTATCTCTTTGGGCTCTTACTATAAACCCTGTAGGAAATAGACACGTTTTCAGAAAGAATACTTAATGCTAGAATCACCGCCTTCTACATAGAATGGATTAAAGCAATTTTCTTTTTTTTATTGTGATAATTTTCAAACTTAGCTATGTGATTCCAGTGTTTTGCCACTGTTATCTATATTTATTTGTGGAATATGGGTCACTGACTTTTCTTTTTTTATGTAAAGTTGTATGGAGCTTACAGTATTTGATGTTAATACTTCTGTCACATTATGTGATTTCTATTTTTGAATAGTAAAAATCTATCTCTTTACACTAGAAATTGATGTGTTCTGTAGGCAAAAATAAATGCTGACTGGTTATCAATATCTCCTGGGTGTGTTTGCCCAAGCAATGTTTAGACACCATTATCTATGCAATTTGGCAGAGCATATGGTGAGCACTTGAGGTACAAGTTTGGACTAGAGGCCTGATCCTAAAAGAAGCTAAGTATCGCCATCGTTCACTGACTTCAATAGGAGTTAGGAGCATCATCACCTCACAGGAGGCAGAACTGATGCTTCTGACTGCAAATTGTGGGGTTTTGTTTTGTTTTGTTTTTTTAAAAGCTATTTCTTCCTCAAATCCACAGTGAAAATACACACATAAGGACACTTAAGATAAGGCCTCCAGTTTTGCATTTTGTGCTCAAATCAGCATTTTTGTGCCTGAAATGGTGGTTTAGATGTATATACACTGATTTGACAGCCTTTGATTTGAATGTTTATGCCCATTTTGTATTAGTTTATTATCTAAATAATTATTCAAAATGCATTATTTTCCCATCCACATTAGCATTACATCTTAGCAAAAGAATTGGTATTTATTACCCACCTACTTTAGAATATTTAGTTCTAAGTTCCCTTTCATGCAGAATATGATTTCTAGTTTTAAATAACTTTTCTCTGAAGATTTGTCCCATATGTTGTCAGATCTATTCCCACAGTCTATCACCTTTGTAAATACTGTCCCTGTATTAAACGGTGTCATATGCTTCTGGCAATAACGTGCAGTGTTAAATTGTATGTATTTTGTACTGTATATAGAGCCAAGTAGTTAACATTTTAAAGTGAAGGATGGAGGCAAATCAATGGAGCCAACATGTACCTAAAATGGGGAGTAATTAGAATTTTTTTAAAAGCAGGTTAAGTTGTTTTTGTCTTACTTTAGATTATGCTAACTGTGAGAATAGATATGTATGAATAAAATGTGAGGTGGTTAAAATGACACTTTTCACAACTCAGAGGAAACGTGCATCCCTGCACTTCTGTAATTACTAGGGAAATCCCAAAGAACTGGTGGAAAATATCCATATCCAGGCGAGCTGTAGAAAATGGCTGTGCAGCAGGCTACACATAGTAAGGCCATACTCAGTCTTGTACAACTGATGGAAATGCTGAGGGGAGGAGATATATATTGGAAGTGAACTTTGTTTCTAATCTGTCAGCCAAGAGAGATATTGTGAGTTCCACAACACCCTTAATTTCTTCTCTGTCACCATAATTCATTGAAAGAAGAGTCTACCTGTGAGTTAGAATTCTAAGGAGTAATAACGAGCGTGCACTCTGTGTTTCCTGATACCATTGTGGTGAATCCTTCTCACTGTATAAGGCATTTGGCCCTGGGAAGAAGAGAGGCTTAGATAACTGTGCATTTTTCCTCTCCAATAAGAAATAGGGTGCAAATGGCACAGCTGTATATCCTGGAATGCCCATGATGTCTGTGGAGACCATCAGCAAAAGAAGCTTATTTGGGCTGGAAGGATCCCAGATTAAATAGCAGTGAAAGGTCCTTGAACACTGACAATTTTTATTTGAGCTTGACAAAGTAATGCAAAGATTATTTACCACATAATTTGCAGTCTGGATTGCCAAAAGACAAACATATTTCAATAATTTACTATGAACACATAGAAAGTACCAAGTATTTACAAGAGTAATAATGATAATGCAATAATAAATACAAAATAAACTTAATAATAATAATGTATAATGCAGTTATTTGGCTCTGTAAAATAAATGAGTTCCTGAATAAGGGAAGTTCAGTATGTAAGTATGACCAATTTGTGCCTGTATAACAAAAAGATCTTTTAAAAACTGTTTTTGTAAGAAATCACTGATATTCTTTCAGCATGATGTGATACGGTATGACATATATCCATTTGGTATAAACAGCATTTAAAAATATTTCCTTTAAATGTACTAGAGTATCTGAAAAACTGAACTAGATAACTTGTTTTCTTACCTACTATTACTCTGATCCTCTCTTGTTCATATTGTTTTATCAGGAATTCAGTGTTCATGTGCTAAAGAGGGGGTATCAAATACTTTCATTTAATTTATACCAGCCTGTGTGAGCTGTTTACCATACATGTTTTTGATGTGTGCAGTTGTGATTAAGGAAGTTGTATGCAATACATTTTGTGACTATGTGGCAATATCAGAGCTTAAAGGGACACAGTCAGCTTAAAATGTCAGTTTAAAAATATTCTTAGAAGTCACTTCAGTTACTACCCCTTCCCCTGACTCCTCTTGCTAAGTTTGGGCTCAGTTGTGGCTTTACCATGAGCCCTGGGTAAGGGGAAGTGCATTGTGCTGCCCCGGGGCAGATTTGGAAGCAGATTGAGAGTCACAATCTACTCTTCTGGTTTCCTCCAGTTCTGAGGGGGAAGTACTCTGCACTAACAAAGTTATGTAGCCCAATTGGCTGGGAGGCAGAGCCATGGCCCCACCTCTTCCTGCCCACCTGCAAGTGGAGGAATGGAATATAGTGGCCCTGTGATCAGGGCCAGCTCCAGGCACCAGCTCACCAAGCATGTGCTTGGGGCGGCGCCTGGAGGGGGGCGGCGCAGCGGGGCACTCCGGCCCGAGAGCAGGGCCGCGACTGGGCTTGCCGCCCTCCCCGCAGCTCTCCGGCCGCTGGGGAGAGCGGAGCCGCAGCGGGCTCGCCGCCCTCCCCCCGGCGCTCCAGCCCCCGGGGGCTCTCCGCCTTCCTCCCGGCGCTCTGGCCACCGGGGGCTCTCCGCCCTCCTCCCCGGTGCTCTGGCCGCCGGGGAGAGCAGAGAGCCCCGGCCGGGCTCTCCGCCCTGTTCCCGGCGCTCTGGCCGCCGGGGAGAGCAGAGAGCCCCGGCCGGGTTCTCCGCCCTGCTCCCGGCGCTCCGGCCGCTCGGGGATTGCGAGCCCGCGTCCGCGCTGGGGGGTAGCGGGTGCCCTAGGCAAAAAAGCCAGAGCCGGCCCTGCCTGTGGTGTCTATTTTTCCTCCCACACTTGCTGGCTGTGGTACATCAATGCCTTTTGGGGTGGTTTCTTGAGGGGCCTCAGCTTCTCCTGACTGACCCTCCTACGTTTGCTCTCAGTCAGGTAAATTCTTCAATCCTCACCTTCAGTTAAGCCTGTCAGACCCTCATTTTTTGGGCTTCCCATCTCTTTCAGTCTCCTGGCTGTTTTCTTGGAGGCAGCCTAGTGCAAAGCTCTTACCACCTTGCTATCCAAGGCCTTAGTGCCTCCCTTTCCTTCTCTACACTCCTTTCTTTACTGCAGGCTCTGTTTCCGTTATTGGTTGCAGCTGTGGATGCCTGCCTCCATGACTGGCAGCTGCCTGGGGTTGTGATCAAGCTGCTTGCTTGTAAATGGGAGAGACTTTCCTCCCGCCTCTGTCTGTGTTCAGTATGGGGTTTGGAGACCCTGTTACAAGCCCACACAAGCGAGTAAGCAAGTGCCTTATGTCCTGTGTCTCCCTTGTTCTGCTCCACTAGCCAGGGCAAAATTTGTCCCTGTGTGGGTTTACAATCATATTTTCGTGTTTGATTTTAAAAAATGTTTTCTCTTTCCTGCTGCTGTCTGAAAATCCTACACAAACGAGGGGAACCGTCTCTTTCTAGGGAAATTGACTATCACAAATTGACTGTCAAATACACAAAGGAAACAAATTGGAAAACTAGAGAACTTTTTCCTCCTCCAGTCTTTCAGTGATGATAATCGTGATGTTACTTGAACATTAATAGTAAAAAAATTGTTGCAGAAGATGCAAACGTGATTTTTGAGTTGACCATGTCACTTTAAGCTGAGCTACAGACCCTTCCCCCCCCCCACAATAAACCTGAAGGCAGTAAAATGTTACTGAGTACACCAGAATCCTTAATATTGAACTAACAACTTCATTTTCTCTCTCTGTTTTAGGTATCAATTTTTTTTGCAGGTGAAGCAAGATGTTTTGCAAGGTCGTATGCCCTGTCCCATTAACATTGCAGCTCAGCTGGGAGCATATGCAATTCAGTGTGAGTTCTTCTGACCAACTGATCACTTTTGTTTTGTTAATGTTATGATTTATTCCAAATATTGCCACCACATGGAGACTTAGATTAAAGTCTTTATATGTTAGTTTAAAAAAATTAAATTACAGAGACTAACAGGAGAATTATAAATAGGTGACATTTCAGTACAGATATGAGTTACATGAATTTTAAATGAAGATATTATGGACTCTTTTCTGAAATATCTGACAGTTATTGATGGTTGAGTTACCGAGACTGTCCACAGAGAGAACTTTCTATCAGTGCTTGATAACATTACAAGTCAGGGCATGTCTATAGCCCAATATTATTTATATCATATTTTCTATTTCATCAAACAATGTATAGATCTGAAGGGCCGGCAGCAGCCTCCAGACAAATCTGTTGATCATCCAAAATGATGCAGTCCTGCAAAAACCACATTATGTCAATACTAATACTTGAAGATAATAAAGGGGAGGGATGTGTTTTGACTTGAAGCATGGAGTTTTAATTGTACAGTTCACTTATTAGCATGCACTTGAGAAGCAGATTTCATGAGTGCTAGTATATCCCATGGATTTGATAGAGCAAACATGAACTACTTCACATTAATGGAAAGTTAGTAAGAAGTAAGATTTTGCTCATCTTTGGGCTAAAATCAGATATCCAAATGCAAAATTTGGCAGTCAGGGATATCGTGGATTTATGATATTTTCTTGGGACCTATGCGTAGAAAACTCATAATTTACAGTTTTCATCTGTGGCAGGTACTAAGTGAAGATTATCCAGTTTATCATTAATCCAAATATGATTCAGTAGCAGCTACCTAATACAAGCCGAAAATATTCTTTCTTTAATTTCAGTTTTAGAACAACATGTTTGAGAGATCACAACAGAATGAAATAACTTATTGAATGGAAAAGGAGATTAGAGACTTTCATGGCATATGACATGACTCTTAGGAAAGTTAAAGCATGTCACATTCTGAGGTTTTTTTTCCACTGACATTTCCCCAACTATGGAAGGTGATATGACCCAACCCAGAAGGCTGTTTGTGATAGGCCTTTCGGTTCAATGACAGTTGTGCCTTGACTGTGAAATATTGCAATATATATTGGTCAGGTATATTGTTTTGCAGTGTCTGCATCAGCCTCAAACAGATTATGAGAAATAGGAACAAGTATATACTCTATTTCCCGGTCATAGGCATAGTGGCTAAACTGTGGGAATCTGCAGCTCTAGTCAAAGATTGTTTGTAGGATATTAATCTCAGTGACCAATATTTCTTTCTTTTAAATGCCACAAGGAAATAGCTAGAAAAGTTCATTTTGGATAGGAGAGCTAGAACAGGTACACAATAGTTACGAAGGGCTAAATTCAGCTCTGGCAGAAATAGGCATATCTTCCATTGACTTCATAAGAAGTTATGCCCTCTTACATCAGGGCTGAATTTGACAAAAAATATGCAAATAGAGACCCTCACGTAATGCATATGTTTGTGTGAAACATTGAATTTATAAGACAGAAGCACTAGCACAGGAATCCCATCCATAGGCTTGGCAACAACATAGAGTGCAGTATGCACTATACATTCGGCAAACCTTACAACACACGGAGATACACCTACTCTATTGTGCACTATTAAAGTGCACAATGAAGCCCAAAGTTTGGTACTGCCTTTACTCATGTTAAGTAGCACTTACAAAAATTATCCCATTAACTTCAGTGGGGTTACTCAGATAAATGTTACCCAATGTAAATTAGAATTGTAGAATTGAGCCCTGATTAAGATATACATTTAATATACAGCTGTTTGCAAGGATATAAAATATGATTGTGGCTCATTAGACAAATAGTTTGTCACTTCTGCTTGTATATGCAAATTCCAGGGCACTCCCAAAACAATTATTTTAAAATGCATAATCATTGATTAAATTTTAAAACAAAGTCCCCATATTTCTTTTAAATACATTATTTTGATTTTCAAAGTGAATTTAGTGTTCAAGAAATGTACTGAAATTAACTGGAGACTGAAGTCTTTCGTTTACCTATAGGTACTTCAGCTTTTTTCTCAAAGGACTACCTCTAAGCTTGACAGGATAGTTACATCTCCATTCTAATTCAGTCCTTGACTTCTCTGCTAGGACTCCCAACCAGGATACCAGTCAATGCCCATTTGAATGTTCGTTTTTATTATATGGGCACAAATCTTCTAAGAACTTGACTCAGCACATCAATTCATTTCACATGCGCCACAAAGTAGCGTATTGTAGCAATTATTTCTGACCTATACTAAATTAACTCCAGTTCTGCAAAGGTGACAAACTTCATACCATATTTCCTAGCCCTTGAACCTTCCATTTCTCTAAAAATCATGTTACTAATGAAATTGCTCTTCCAGTCTTGCATGAATTGGTCTACCCTGCTTTGTTAATAAACTAATATAAAGGCAAAACATTGCCATGCATTTTTCCACTCCAGTAAAAAAACATAGTTTTCTTTTACCTATTGAGTGATGAGCTCATAGAGTTACTTGGGAAGAGGTGCAGTGGCACATGCAGATTGGTTAGACAATACATCTTTTGGGTAATGGGAAAATGTTTGAAACTTGTGACAATTTTTTTTCTTGTGCCCCATAGCTGAGCTGGGAGACTATGACCCATATAAGCACACTGCAGGTTATGTGTCAGAATACCGATTTGTTCCAGACCAGAAGGAAGAACTGGAAGATGCAATAGAACGGATACACAAAACTCTGATGTAAGAATTCAGTTTTGTTACTATGCCTGGGAAATCATGTGCTACGTGTGCTAAGTAGAAAGAAAGAAGGAACTGATATATTGTCACATATCTTTATTATGACAGAATGAAGGTCT
Organism: Trachemys scripta elegans; assembly: GCF_013100865.1. Lineage (NCBI taxonomy): Eukaryota > Metazoa > Chordata > Testudines > Emydidae > Trachemys > Trachemys scripta. The sequence goes on along the minus strand of NC_048303.1, from coordinate 66,955,406 downwards.
GCAGAATCTGCTAGTGACATGAAACATCCTTTTATGCTCATCAGAAATCTAAAATAGAGATAATACAGGGGGAGTGGCTATATTAAGAACTGTTTAGAAATATAACTAGAATAGATATGGTACTTTAGGTGCCTTTAGTTAAAACATTTCTAAAAATACATATAAATGTCCAGATTATCCACTCTGAATTTTGCAGTGGAGGGGAATGAAAGTAGTATCTATGGTTAAGGCACTGGACTGGGATCCAAGAAATTTGGATTTAGTTCTCAGCTTTACCGTAGACTTCTTGTGTAATTTTGGGCTAGTCACTTAATCTCTCTGTGCCTCAGTTCCTCATCTTCTCTCGATATGTGTACATACAGCACTTAATACTGTGGGCCCCCTTTTCCTTGCTAAATTGTTAGCTGCTGTAATGGAGCTTCGCATATAGCAATCTTCATGGAACATAAAGGAAGGTTTGCAGTAGGGAAGAGTTTGGAGAAAGGAACAGGAAGTTAGTCTGTGTACACAAGAATTGAATGCTAAATAGTTCTCTTAATAAAGAGTTCTCTTTTATATTTATAAGCATGCTGTCCTCTCATGTTATTACCTAATACACAGAACATGAAACAACGCTTATCTCCCCAGTAAGAACTGATCAGCAAGTTGCTTTTATGACTGTTGCACTATATCCCCTTCTTCTTAATTTTGTTTGAGGTATTAAAGGGTTATATGAAAAGACTAACATTCTTGTATGTAGGTGTAGATACCCTGGTGCTTTTGCTACATTAAAAATACATGTTTTGATAAATGCTAGGTAGGGCCTTGCAGCTAGTAGTTTCTGCAGATTGGCATTATCAATGTCTTGCTTAATGAGAGGAGATGTTAACTTCCCTCAAATATATAGAGGCATGCCCTTCCCTGAACATTCATCCCTTGACATTGGGGTGCTTGCCAGTCAGCACCTTGACTTGAACCTTCCCCTTTTAGGGGAAGGTAGCTATTATTATTTATTTCTATCTATGTATGTAGCCCTCATCACCTTATTGTCTGAGTGTCTCATAATCACTAATATATTACTAGTATAGTCTTCTTATAACTTCTCAGTGCAGCAGAGAAGTACCATTATTCCCATTTTAAAGATGGGAAACCAAAGCACAGAGAAAGTGACTTGCCCAGTGTCACACAGGAAAGCTGTGTCGGAACCAGGAATTGATTCCAAGTCTTCTGAGTCCCTGGTCAGTGCTTAACTGAGGACATTATTTCCTCCCTGTTTGTATTGCAGTAGTGCCTAGAATTCCCAGTCATTGTGCTAGACCCATTGTGCTAGGCTGTGTGTAAAGTAAAAGACAACCCTTGCCTTTAGATAACTTAGTTCTAAAGACAAAACACACAGGGGTGTGTAAAACAAATGGGGGTAAATGAGTGGTGATGGAGGACAGTTATGTTAATAAGAGAATGTTTTTACATATATTTTGCACAATGTGTAGGTTTAATAAGCCAATCTGTAGTTGTAGTATTAGCTTGCACCTGCCTAGCCAATATTAGCCTGCATGGGTTTGTAGCATCAAGGCAAAGGGTGAGACTAAAGGAGGGATCTGAAGGTGGATTAGAGGAGAGATCATGCTCGATCATATAGATTTTTTAAAAAAGAAATTACAAGCTTTTATGTGGAGATGGAGAGGCAGGTCTAAGGAGGGACTCAAAGATGGCAAAATGTTGGCTGTTTTTGTGGATGTGGAATTCAGTGAGGGAGAAATAGAGCTGTTTGGTTAAGAAAGTGGTAGAAAAAAAAGAAAAAGAGTGAATTTGCAATTAGTGAATTTGCAAAGCTGAATGTCTTTAATGGAAGTCCCACAGCAACCATACACAATCAGTATGGTTGCTGTGGGACTTCCATTAAAGACATTCAGCAGCACAGGAACAAGAGCAGAGGAAACAGATTTTGGAGGTAAGCCAGGGGTAAGAGTGGGAAAGGTTAGACATTCCGATGGGAGAGAAGGGCAAAGGAGTCAAGATTGGAGGAGAGAGTGGAATGGAAGGAATCAGTGGAGGAGAGATAACGGGGGGCTGAAGGGTGGAAAAGAAGTCATAGATGTAGATGTATTGGAAATCATGGAAAGATTAGGAAGCAGGGGGATGAGGTCGGGGGCAGGGTGACAGTGCTAAAGACAAGAAGGTGGTTATCAGAGAGGGAATGTACGTGTTCATGGAGAGAACAGTGCTTAGTAAAAACCAGTTCTTCATTGAGTGATGGTCCCTATGTGTATTCCAAACGCGGGTACGCATGTGTGCCATGCGCTGGAGCCAGACATTTTCAGTCCAAGTGTCCAATGACCTGCATGTGCGTCACACATTGCCTTGTGGTCCAGCCTAGGTTATAAGAGGTCCTGGAGGGTGACGCTCCTTCCTCTTATTGCCACATGGTCAGGGTCAGAATCCTCTCTCCACACTCGCCTACAAGGGCACTTGTCAGGGAACTATGCCCTGCATCCCTGGGTTCAAGGACTGAGTGTCATGCCCTCACTCAGTCTCAGTGAGCAACGAGTACTTCCACTGCTTGGACTGCTTGAGAAGGTGCATCTCATTGCGGCTGTGAAATCTGTCTACAGACCTGTGAGGCTCATCTCCTGCAACTCCAGAAGTTCCTCAAGCAGGAGGCTCTCTGGCCATATGTGGAGTCCAATTGGGACTGGCGGAACCGATGGTGCCTCGCCCTTCACCAGTGATGAGTGCCACACCAACCACTCCCGCCCTGATCCAACAGCACCACCGGCACAGGACACTGCCAAGCGAGAGGGTCATAAGTGCTCGCATTGCCCTCACAGCAAGTCCCTGTCATGGACTGCAGTGAAGCACAGCATTTCCTCCCCAAGCTGTGCCAGGTTGCACAAGAAATCATGTGCAAATCCAATCATGCCACCTCCTAAGCTTACCCATGCAGAGGGTAAAAGCCAAAAGGAAGAAAGAAGTATCGGCATCACTAGCCACTGTACCGGCTGTACCAAGGGACAGCCCTCCGCAGCATGCACCCCTGGTGTGACCAGAGTCCCCACGCTCCTAACTGCACATGGCCCCTGTCGAACCACTGCTCCCAATGGTGCACTTAGACCTGCCATATCCACTCTTGCCGCTGCTCTCGGCACTATAGTCCCCCGATGGATGCACCAGTCATCCTGGGCTAGAATCCACACCTGGCAATTGTAGGACCGCTCACACTGACGACTCCGCCTCTATCTGAGATCTCTTCAGACTGCGACAGATAGCAGAGGAACCGCATTCTCCCCAGTGTCCAGGTGCAGCTCAGACTCCTGGGCATGATCACTGCACCAGGCAGGGTGTGCTTTGGCACTGCCACCTTGATACACATATCTTTAGGGTCCGTAGTCCCCCAGGACCCAACACCTTGGGCACACTGGCCACCGTGGGACCCATACCACCCTCTGTATCTGTCATCACAGGCCTCAGATTCTTCCATCCGAGTGCCTGTGCTGGAACCATTCAGCTTGGACCCAGAGGCAGACATGGAATGGGAGCTGATCCCACTGCTTCTGCCAGGACTGCCAGCTGCCGCCTCCTCTCCCACCGATGCATTGATTCCCCCAGTCCTCTTACCTCCTGATGATGATGGGCAATACCAGGAGCTGCTGCAGAGGGTAGCCCTGGGCTTGGGCATACCTTTGGAGGAAGTTCTGGAGCAACACCACCAGCTGGTGGACATCCTCCAGACCAGGGGACCATCTCATATTGCACTGCCCATAAACCTGCCCGAGCAATCTGGCACATACCAGCTTCCTGTGCCCCCATGCCTAAGAGGGTGGAATGCAGCTATTTTATCCTATCCAAGGGGGATGACTTTCTTTTTTCCCACCCCGCTTTGCTGGTGGTACACGCGGCGACTGAATGGGTGAGGCAGCACTCCCATACCTCCCCCTCCTCTCCCCCCCCAGATAGGTCAGCAAAGTGCCTTGACCTCTTGGGCCACAAGGTTTACTCCTCTGCGGCCCTGCAGTTCTGCATATCAAAGATCTGCTTGCCAAGTATGACTTTAGTAACTATGCCAAGCTGGCAGAGTTCCTGGAGGATTTGCCACAGGACAAGCAACATCCATTCCAGATTCTAATGGAGGAAGGCCGCCTGACAGTCAAGGTTAGCCTCCAAGCTGTGGTGCATGCAGCAGATACATCCTCCCGCTCTCTTGTCACGGGCATCGTTGTACGATGAGACTCCAGGCTACAATCCTACAGCTTCCCCAGGGAGGTCCAGACCACGATTGAGGACCTCGCCTTCAATGAGGACAAGTTGTTCTTGGTGAAGACGGATGAGTCCCTCCACTCCCTGAAAGACTTAAGAGTGACATTCCAGTCTCTCGGGATTTACACTCCAGTGCTCTGTTGAAAGCAACAGAAGCCATCTTTCTGACCACACTCCTCGCACCCTACCAGCCCACTTATGGCCAGTATCAAGAGCCTGCATGATGGCCTCCCAAGATCACAGCATCCGTGACCATCAGCTACTGCCGCCTCCTCAGCTGTACTACAGCATCAAACAAAGGCCCAGTTTTGACATGCATATCGAGAGCTACAAGCTCCCCACATTGCTACCTCCGGCCCCCCAGCACCACCTTTGGGGTCATCTTGCCCTATTTGCCCACAACTGGATGGAGATCACCATGGAACGTTGGGTACTAGAGATTGTACAACATGGTTACTCTATCAAGTTTCTTACCTTCCCCTCCCACCGCCCCCCCCAGCACCTCCTGAGAGTCTCTCGCATCACAGCCTCCTACGTGAGGCAGACAATCTCCTGAGGTAGCGCCTGACCTCTTTGTTGGCAAGTGCTTCTACTCCCTGTACTTTTTCATCTCAAAAAAGGGAGGTCTCTGCCCTGTACTCGATCTCTGACTACTCAACACCTTAATCAGGAAGACCAAGTTTCGTATGATGATATTTCCATCAAACATCCCTTCCTTTCCCCTGGGGATGTGGTTCACACCCCTCGACATGAAAGATGTATATTTCCACATTGACATCCATATGGCCCATTGCAAGTTTCTTCCTTTCGACGTGGGTGACAACCACTACCATTTCAGAGTTCTTCCTTTTAGCTTCTTGATGGCCGCAAGGGTCTTTGCGGTCATTGCAACCCAAATGTGACAACAGGGGTACTCTGCGTTCCCTTACTTAGACAACTGACTACTAGTGGTGCCAACCCTCACCAAAACGATGATGTCCATCTGTGCTCTCCACTTGCTCCATGCCACTCTTGGCATCTGTATCAACTAGGAGAAGTCCTTGCTTGTTCCAGCGCAGATAATCCATTTAATCAGGATACACCTGGATTCCCTGACAGCTTGGGCCTTCCTCCCGGTGGACCATTTTGCCACCCTGATGGCTCCCATGGTAGCCCTATGCTGCAATCCACACCCCATAGTGCATCACTGTCTCTGCCTCCTTGGTCACATGGTGGCCTGTATCCGTGTGATGCCCCCTGCCTGCCTACACATGCGCTGTCTACAACTGTGGCTCCTCTAAGTCTGCAGACCCACCTGGATGTCCTCCTGATTGTCCCACATCTGGTCTGGACCTCCCTACTGTGGTGAACCAAACCTGCCAAGGTGTTGCTAGGCATTCCCTTCACCACTTCTGCCCCCACAGCCACCATCACCACGGACACCTCTCTAGCCGGTTGGAGTGCCCACCTCCATGGACACGCCACGCAAAGAACATGGACGCAGCGCATCAACATCCTGGAGCTTCGAGCAGTCCGCTTAGCCTGCTGTGCATTCCTGCCCCTCATCTAAGCCCAACACATTCAGTTCCTCTCTGACAATACCACTGCTGTGGCATACATAAACTAGCAAGGGGGCACCAGGTCCTGGTAACTGTCAAATTTTCTTTTTTGACTGGGTTCCTGGCCTAGTGGTTAGGGTAGTTACATATCTTGATTTTAGTAAGGCTTTTGACACAGTCCCACGTGGCATTCTCATAAGCAAACTAGCCTAGACTAGTGGTCTAGATGAAATTACTATAAGGTAATTTCACTGTCAAAATGGGTCACTGTCAAACTGGGAAGGCGTGTTTACGGGGTCCCACAGGGGTCAGTCCTGGTTCAGGGACTGTTTAATATTTTCATTAATGACTTGTACAATAGAGTGGAGAGTATGGTTATAAAACTTCTGGATGACACTGTGCTGGGAGGGGTTGCAAACACTTTGGAGGACAGGATTAGCATTCAAAATGATTTTGACAAATTTGAGAACTGGTCTGAATTCAACAAGATGAAATTCAATAAAGATAAGTGCAAAGTATTCATGTGAGAAGGAAAAACTAAATGCATAATTACACAACTTGCTAAGTGATAGGCTACAGCTGAAAAAGGATCTAGGTTTATAGTGGATCACTACTTGAATATGAGTCTTATATCATTGTGGGGTGTATTAACAGGAGTTTTGTATGTAAGACATGGGAGGTAATTGTCCCAATCATCTGGAGTATTGTTTCCAATTCTGGGTGCCACATTTTAGGAAAGATGTGGACAAACTGGAGAAAGTCCAGAGTAGAGCAAGAAAAATGATAAAAGATTTAGAGAACCTGACCTATGAGGAAAGATTTTAAAAACTGGGCATGTTTAGTCTGGAGAAAAGAAGACTGAGTGGGGACCTGGTAACAGTCTTCAAATATGTTAAGGTGTGTTATAAAGTGCACTGTGATCAATTGTTCTCCATGTCCACTGGAGGTAAGACAAGTAGTAATGGGCTTAATCTGCAGCAAGGGAGATTTAGGTTAAATATTAGGAAAAAAGCTTTCTAACTATAGGGGCAGTTAAGCTCTGGAACAGGCTTCCAAGGGAGTGGAATCGCCATCATTGGAAGTTCTTAAGAACAAGTCATACAAAAACCATATCAGGGATGGCTTAGATTTACTTGACCCTACCTCAGTTCAGAGAGCTGAACTTGATGGCTTCTCAAGATCCCTACCAGCCCTACATTTCTGTGATTCTAAGTAACATTGTGAAGTTTGAAAAATGGTGTATACTGAGAGAAAGTTTAAAACTCTGAGTTGAATTATGGAGCTACTTCTTGGTACCTGGATCCCTTCATTTTTTCTAACTTGGAAGATCTGATGAAATATTGAATGTTTGAGAATGTTTTCAGTGAAGAGTTTCTACAGCTAGCTCTCCCCTCACCTTGTTTCCTATGTCCTCAGAGTATGCTGGGAAAGACTCTGTTCACATTCTTTACTAGCCCCAGCTTACATCTTCACAGAGCAGTGCCTTTCCTCTTTAGAGATTTTTCCAAATATATGGTTACTGAATGGACAGTTGGGGCATTTGACAGGTTGAGAGGCAGTTTGGAATTGTGGTAGAAGCATGTTATTTAGCATGATGTTTCTGCAAACAAAATCAGAAATGAAATAGCAGTGTTGACATTTAAATTGTCATTGATAGATTTGAGAGTTAACTCATTGAGATGAGTGGCGCAATTTGCACCTTTTAGTGCTGTTGTTTCAGATTGTCTGCAGACTCTGAAGAAAACAGTGCTTCAGTGAACGTTTTGTTTCAAAATTATGAGGGCTAGAAACATAATTTTTTTAAATGAAAAATCAAATTCTGGAGCAAAATTTTTGCAGTATGGGATGTATAAGAGGTGGTTCCACAGAATTGGGAAATACATATGACCCTGTTGCATATTCGTAAATATAGAAGTGAACCAAAAATCCACCAAGAAAGAAATCTTGTCCTTGCGAGGTTTCTCTGTAGTGGGCTTTGGATCCTCTTCTTACCCAGGAACCCTTGGAAATGAGGGCGAAGCTCAACCTCAGCTTGCTTCAACTCCTACGTTTTGATAAGGAGGTAGAAGTCTACAATCATCATCTCTACTGCTCCATCCACAGAGAGGATGGAGTCATTTATATATCCATAGGAGGTTTCTGTATTCATGCTGGAGGCTGGCATTTCACTACTATTTTTGCCTCTACACTGCACACATCTCTTTCCTGTCACACATAAAAGCAAAAGCAGGGAGTCCCAGCCTGGGAAGACACCAGCTGATTAGATCTCCACTCTTAGCCAAAAGAAAGGAATGGGGAGATAAGAAAAAGAGAGACGGCATGTATTACAGGATTTTTGAAATCTTATGACAAGATCCTGGGACCCATATCACATCTTGGATATGGATGATATTAAACATAGTAGTGAAACATTTCACCAAGGCAACATCTGCAGGCTAAAGCATAAGATGTGAAGTTCTTTTGAATACACATTGATGAATCCTTTTGAACTGATGCTGGTATATTCATAAGTTACAGTCTCAATAACGTTTATATGGCTCTATGTCTAGTTGGCAGCTGGTATCAAGCGGAGTGCCCCAAGGGTCGGTCCTGGGGCCGGTTTTGTTCAATATCTTCATTAATGATCTGCAGGATGGTGTGGACTGCACTCTCAGCAAGTTTGCAGATGACACTAAACTGGGAGGAGTAGTAGATATGCTGGAGGGTAGGGATAGGATACAGAGGGACCTAGACAAATTAGAGGATTGGGCCAAAAGAAACCTGATGAGGTTCAACAAGGACAAGTGCAGATTCTTAGGACGGAAGAATCCCATGCACTGCTACAGACTAAGGACCGAATGGCTAGGCAGCAGTTCTGCAGAAAAGGGGTTACAGTGGACATATGAGTCGACAGTGTGCCCTTGTTGCCATGAAGACTAACGGCATTTTGGGCTGTATAAGTAGGGGCGTGGCCAGCAGATCGAGGGATGTGATCATTCCCCTCTGTTCGACATTGGTGAGGTCTCATCTGGAGTACTGTGTCCAGTTTTGGGCCCCACACTACAAGAAGGATGTGGAAAAATTGGAAAGAGTCCAGCAGAGGGCAACAAAAATGATTAGGGGGCTGGAACACATGACCTATGAGGAAAGGCTGAGGGAACTGGGATTGTTTAGTCTGCAGAAGAGAAGAATGAGGGGGCATTTGATAGCTGCTTTCAACTACCTGCAAGGGGGTTCCAAAGAGGATGGATCTAGACTGTTCTCAGTGGTACCCGATGACAGAACAAGGAGTAATGGTCTCAAGTTGCAGTGGGGGAGGTTTAGGTTGGATATTAGGAAAAACTTTTTCACTAGGAGGGTGGTGAAGCACTGGAATGGGTTACCTAGGGAGGTGGTGGAATCTCCTTCCTTAGAGGTTTCTAAGGTCAGGCTTGACAAAGCCCTGGCTGGGATGATTTAGTTGGGAATTGGTCCTGCTTTGAGCTGGGGGTTGGACTAGATGACCTCCTGAGGTCCCTTCCAACCCTGATATTCTATGATTCTATCAATGCTACTGAGGAATTAACAAAAGTATGGTAAATCCCAGTTGGGAATGAGATTGCAGAAGTATTATTTCAGCCTTACAATGGAGAGCCTTATTGAGTATGTTGCATCTGTGGCAGTTATTAAGGGAAGAGTAAAATTAAACACTGAGGTTGTGTGTACATTGTTAAAGGCTTTGGATTTACTCATATTTTTATGCAAAGTAATAAATCCCTCCTCACTAGTGTCAAATACATACCTAGGATTCTGTTTTTTTCCATTATTTCTCTACAGTATATAACTAGTGAAAGTTGCTGGTTGTTGCAGTGATACTTGCATGGAGAAGGAGAGCTGGTTTGCTACAGATGATTTGTGATACTATTCTGCAGCAGACTTGAAACTGAGATTTTGTAGTAGAAGGTAAAGATTTCCAGAGGGCTTGCCTTTCTTTAGGCAAATCTTTATTGAGAAGGGAATATCATATCTGAACTCATGACATTCTTGATGCCTTCCTCACGATTTCTGACAACTTTAGCACTGCTATGAGGAAATCATCTCCTAAATGGTCTCTCTTTCTCTTGCTGATTTATAGTAATGATGCAGTTATTTAAAATAAGACCTTTTTGCCTTTTAGGCCTGAAGATGAATGCTGTGAAGTATTCTGGGGACAGCAGCAGGAGTATTTTTGGGTGTTAGCAACAGGTAGACAAGGAAAGGTTTTGCCACTGTAGTTAACATCAATTTAATATATAAGGTAACAGCATGTAGCAGACACAGTGAATGCTGGAACCCATTTTATCTGGAGCAAGTAGGAGCACAGTGCCATGCAGCGAATGAAGGTCTGAGTAAATACCAAGGAAGCATTGCACACCTATTCAACAAGCTTTGTTAATATGATTTATTTTAACAACTGTTGTAGCATTGAATTGAGAGGCAGCGTTCTTATTCATTGTACTGTTTACAGGGGTCAGGTTCCTGCTGAGGCAGAGCTGAATTACTTAGGAGTGGCCAAATCACTGGAAATGTATGGAGTAGATCTCCATCCTGTCTATGTAAGTACTGTTTTAATTGAAGCTAAATATTTTAAATTTGATGGCATTACAAAAAGTCTTTTCAACTTAAATAGAAAGCTGTAATTATGATACTTAGTAACCAAGTGGTATCTTTTTTTTAAAACCTGAGTTTAAGAAATCCAAAGGAAAAAGTACTTTTGTGGAACATGGATCAACTCCGTTTATACCTAAGGAAGCCTAATGGGTTTTGGATGAAAGAATGTGATTCTGTTTCCCTCTGAAAGACAATTAACTGTGCTGAACAAACAATATGGATAACAAATGTAAGAGCTTTAATATAAGTGTCAGAACAAGATAAAAGAGGTTATAATTGTCATGTTCAGAACAGGAAATATGAAAATAATACAATAAACGAGTGAGTGCTGAAAGGGCTTCAGAGTCATTGCAAATAATAGGTAACGAATAGCTGATTTGGGGCAAGAGTACATGGGACTTCAGAGGTTTGCTTTAATATTCATTGTCAGGGCTGGCTCTGGCATTTTGGCCGTCCCAAGCGCAAAAAAAAAACAAAAAAAAACCTGCGGCGCGGCTGGAGCGCGGGTGCAGGGGGACTGGCTAGCGGGGGGGAGGGAGAGGGAGCGGGTGGGAGAGAGAAACAAGGGGGGCGGCCAGGGCTACAGCAGGGCACTGCTACGTAGCCCTCCTGCTACGCCGCCACCTGCCGCCTGTCGGGAGGGCTCCGCTCCGGTCGGCGTGGAGGGAAGGACAAGGACTGCCCTGCCGGCTTGCTGCAGGCCGCTCCCGTCCTCCGTGCTGCCGCCCCCTACAGGGCGGCCAGAGCAGAACAAAAAAAAAGCAGCTGTGCTGCCCTAGGATTGGGCCGAATGCCGCCTCATTCAATCTGCCGCCCCAAGCACCAGCTTGCTCGGCTGGGGCCTGGAGCCGGCCCTGCTCATTGTGAAGGTTACTAAAGAGTCAGGGCATGTTTAAAAAAATCTCACTGCAATATCATGCAGCATTTCACATTTTTTTTATGCCAGATTGAAGATTCCTCAATTTGTATTACAAAACAGTATTCAAGCTTTCACTTGAAGACTACAGTGCTCAGTCAACTTAGCAATTAAAAATTATTTTGTTTCAATAATTGTGTGTATGGCATTTTTTAAAACAAAAGAATATCTCAAACTACAAAAATAAGTTGAATTGTGAGCTTTAATGGAAACATTTTGTTAATTTAAATTTAGCTAATTGAAATTTCAGTACTTTGAGAAGTTGTTAAAAGAAAAATAAAAAAAAGTCCCTACAGATTAACTATGTAATTTGATGAAAATTGCATAGCCCACTGGATGAAGTATTTCTCTGTTACTAAATCATGGATTGTGCTACTATTTTTGGACTTCATGCATATGCAGTATCATGTTCCCCTTCTCTTATAGGAAGCTGGGAGACTTCATGGAACAGGTTTTTACCCACTGCCAAGTTAGTCATATAAAATTTGTCTAGCCTGGAAAGTTTGTTTTGTCCCAGTCTTGTTTGGGCTGTACACAGAGATCCATAACTGGGCAGGGAGAATGCATTGTAATGTATCTCTGCAATCTGTTCACTGCTCCTTCTTCATCTAGCCATTGATTATTACTATTATTTAATATCCGTATTACAGTAGTGCAAAAGCCCTCATTCAGGATCAAAACTCCATTGTACTAAGTACTATTCAGACCTGTACAGTGACATGTTTCCTTCCCCAAGGCACCTACACTCTCTATGAATAGTTTTGGAAGTTAGTCAACTCACTGAAGAGCACTGAGAATGGCACATATGTTAACCGTAGATACAGAAATTGAGGGAGGTCATTAATTTGGATGTTCTCAATTAAGAATTTTTACTTAATTAAACACACTTTCTACAGTCATTTGATCTCGTGACTGACATCTTTATAGTCCAGGCTTTGCTGGTCTGGACTAATGAGGCTGCACCATATTCTCCCAAACAGGTAAATAGACTAATCTTCTCTCTTGGATTTTTGGTGCATTTCCTGTCCTTGTGAGCAGCCTCATGCTCTAAGATCTCCAGTCTTTATAGTACCTTTAGTATATTAGGATATACCAAGATAATAGTGACCATTTATAAAGACAAAACGTTAGGGCAAAAGTGCCTGGATAGTGGGACAGGGCTTTCCCAGACTGAGGCAGGATGTTCTTAGTCTCCTGTTGCCAGTCCCCTTCACATTGTGGTAGTGGAGACCTGCCGTGATATTCTCCTATAAGGGAACAAGTAGGAAACTTAGCCAACATTGGAGCCACTAGTGGGTCCTGGCTGAATTCTCTGCTGCTGGTGGACAAGGGAGGGGAAGGGGAGCAATTCTAGTTAATCCACATCATCCAGAACAGTCCATCAGGCCTGTTTCCATCCCTGTTCCTCAAGCTCAGTAGCTTCAAAGACATTTCATTGGTAGTGAGAAGGAAAGAGGACAGCTACCTGCAGTCACTGCTAACTGGGGATGGGGCAGGAGTCACTAGGGATTGAGTAAGTTTTGATCATTCTGCAGCAAAATTTAGATTCAAGTTAAAATTCCACCACGTTTTCCTTAGCAAATGCTCCCAAAAGCAGAGCGCAACATAAAGGAATTCCCTGAAGAAACAAAGGAATCTTTCTGATGCTAGAAACGTAGGTGAGCCCTGTAACTCACAGGGAACACAAGGTTAATGTGTTGTTGAAAACTGAGAGAACATACGACTGGCTTCTATCCATGATCGCAGCTGAATGCCACATAGAACTTTACTGAGTCACTCTCAGCAGTCATTTTAACTCTTGCCCAATACTGATGGATCCAAGAAAATTATGATGAAAATTAATTGTTTATGAGATTCTGAGTAGTGACTCAATGTAAACCCTACAAAGGTTTCAAAGAGTTTTCTTTCTCTTTGGTGCCCTGCCCAAAATATCAAGGGGTTTTAAACCTCAAAAGACTCAGATTCTTCATGGCCTACAAATGCTTTGAAACTGAAATACTAAGTAACAGCCCTGGCAGAGCCAGGAGGCTATATAGTGTTAATAAAGGATGCTTTCCTCCTTATTCTAGTCACAGAGTCTCACCACAAATAGCTTGGCTTGGCTTACAGACTATTCCTTGTCAGTTCTCATCTCTTCCCTTCAGGATTTCATTCTGTGTGATTTTGAATATTTACCATAAATTGTTGAGGCAGCTGCAATTTGCCATCAGAATTTTCATGTTATCCTGTACCAAGTTGATTGGCTATATAGACCCCAACAACTCAAGAAGTATTTCATATGGGGAAGGAACTGGGTCCCTCCTTATCATGGGCTTTGTTATCCATTGTGAGAAAAGTGCTCTGAATCCCTCACTGCAGTTGGTTTATTTAGGAACCCTCTCCAGCATCATGAGGGCAACAGTATTTCAATAAGGAGAAGGTTTCTTCAATCATGTTACGGGGAAGCAGGTCAGACTACCATTATACACCTTAATTCAAGAGTTACGGCATTTGTTGGGTGTCATGTCTTGATAGAGGATTTATTCTCTGGGTTTTGTGCCTCATATCTGCCCTCATGAAATCCTTTCTTTTCCAATGGAAAAATGGAGACCCTCATGGCCCAGATCTTCCTGAAAGTGTGTGTTCATTTGTCCATGACATGGTGGGAAGTTCATGTTCATTTGTGAAAAACTTTGGCCTTTGTGGCTGGGCTGCGCACAGGGGTATGTCAGGTGGCAGAAATCTAAGTCAGCATATCAGTCTTTGGGAGACGAAGGAGCAGCAAATTAATTTCAGATTGGTGGAGCCTCTTGCAGAAATACAATTTTAAGATAGGAAATATTTTTTTAAGGGTGGGTTGGCATGGTGCTCGTTCAAAAATTAGTTGGACATTTGTCTGAAGGAAAGTACCAAGAAAGTGAGGGTTCAGAAGAACAGCCTGTAGAATATCTCAAGAGACCTCTCTTCTGCTGGAAGTCCCTTCTTTGTACTTTGCCACATGGTGGGGTTAACTAGTAGTATTTAAAAATGGCTGTTATTTAATGTGGTACATGGATGCTGGTTAGATCAGAGAGATGACTGGTTGTGTCATTTTCTGCGACTCCTTTTGATTACAGTTTTTGACCCCTCCATGATTTCCCAATATGATCATTATATTTTTCAGTTCTGCAGGGACCAGAAGTTAGTTGAGCAGACTGATGGTTCATGTGTCTTGGTGGGTATGGTAGAATGAATCTATTCTAGCATTCAGAAGTATATTGTAATTACTTTCTTTAGATTTTTAAAGAAGAGAAATATGGCATTTTAGTTGATGAATTGTTTCTCACTCTTACCTGATTCATGTAAGTAATCCTTATTTATGAGAGCAATCCCACTGAAGGTTATAGGATTACTCCCATGAGTAAAGTTACTCAAGGAAGAAAGAATTTTGTAGGATTGGGTGGCTAGCTTACTAAGATGATGATGATCACAATATCCACTTATAAAGAGGTTTTCATCAGTAGATTTCAAAGAGCTTTACAAAGGAGGTCACAGTATCATTATCCCCATTTTACAGATGAGGAAACTGAGGCAAAGAGAGGTTAAAGTGACTTGCCCAAAGTTACCTAGCTGCAGAACCAGTAATAGAACCCATTTCTCCTGAGTCCCACGCCAGTGCTCTATTCATCAGGCCACACTGATTCTTAGATGATATCTATAAAAATAAAATTGTGGTTGTAAGTAATAAAATGACATATGTTCTATTTTCCAGGGTGAAAACAAGTCTGAATATTTTTTAGGATTAACACCTGTAGGAGTTGTTGTTTACAAGAATAAAAAACAAGTAGGGAAGTATTTCTGGTATGTACAACATAATATTGCAGACTGTATTAAAATAATGTGGGTATAAGGAAAAATAAAAAATACTGAATATATGTATGATATGACTGGTTAGTTTTACAAGAACTAAACTGATGTACTTGTTGGAATCACTGATCTTTCTGTCTAGATTAAATTGTCTGTGTTCTGTTTCTAATATTGCAAGAGATGGGTTTAGCTTTCCCTGCTCCCATTAAAGTGTTTAAATAAATTTGTTAGTCTCTAAGGTGCTACAAAGACTCCTCGTTTTTTTTGTTGATACAGACTAACACAGCTACCACTCTGAAACTTTTTTTCTTGTGAGTAATATATGTGGAGCACTGGTAAAAATGATCATATATGAATGGCTTACTGAAACTCTCCTTTCAATTTTTTTGTTTCTTCTTTGTGTCTTTCTTTGGAATTAAATACCATAACATGTCTCTTTATCTTTTTTTCAACATTTAGGCCTAGAATTACAAAGGTTCACTTCAAGGAAATGCAGTTTGAACTTAGAGTGCTGGGAAAAGATGTAAGTTTTTATTTCAAGTCTGAAAGAAAAAATAGTAAAACTAATCAAGTTAACAGTTTGGTGTGTTCAGTGAAATGAAACTATTATTGCCAATTTTGCTTTTAATCACCACCACTAAAACACCTCTTATATTTAAATTTATTCCCAAATGTAATCTTTCTTGATGGGTATTGTAGGTAGGGTTAAGTTTTCTCTCTTTCCCCCCTGCCTATTCTTCACTTTGCAGGGAAGGCAGGAAAGCCCTACTGAAGCAGAGCAGAATGGGACTTTATAGTATATTATCAAGCGTTGTTCTTCTATGCCACCAGTAAGGCCCATGTTTTAGAATATTGCAGAATGTCTATTCATGTACAAACAAGTCTGAGTTCTACTTTAAAGTAAATTACATATAGGTAATGCTGTAGTTACTGTCTGATGGCACATGTACGTAGTAAGTATTTGTGTGAAATGCCTGGAATTACTTCAGATGTTTAACAAACTGAATGAGAAATCTGGAAGCTTGAGAAAGGAGACCTAGGTTTACGGTGTGGTTGACTCATAAACTTGTTGAAAGTTTTATATTGTGCTCATAATAGGCCATCTCCCTGATGGTATTCAGCAGTTTCAAGCCTTGACAGGTATTTTTAAAAAACTGTTTAAGAGAACAGCAAGAACAAGGGTGTGAAAGATCATTAAAATCTGCACTGCAACTAATGCTTCTTTGAAGTGTTATTGCAATACTCTATTCTGACAGTATAGGGAGATGCCAGAATGTCCAAACCTTCTTGTTTTTGATACATATGTTTTTTTTGTTACTACAAAGGAGATTGTTG
This sequence comes from Trachemys scripta elegans, assembly GCF_013100865.1. Lineage (NCBI taxonomy): Eukaryota > Metazoa > Chordata > Testudines > Emydidae > Trachemys > Trachemys scripta. Next base: position 66,938,951 of record NC_048303.1, on the reverse strand, counting down.
ATGAAATAAATAATTGTGTCAGTTGTCTTATCTTTCTGATTCTATTTCATCATAATGCTGATTTATGCAGCTACACACACAGATAAGTATAGGTGGCCAGTGTGGCTTGCCTGCTCCTAAATTCCAACATCATGATGCTATAGGATATTCCCAAATTGATTTTATTCCCTTTATATCCTGGAATAAATGCCAGCACCATGTCATTTCACAGGGAAACTGAGACAAGAATTTGCAAAATGATATGGGTGCAAAAAATACCATTTCTGCATTGTGCTACATTCTGGGAGACATCCTACCCTGGAGGAGGAAGGGACTATTCCTTCTCCTTACAGATATAGTGTGACCAAACCTGGAATATTGCATTCATTGCCAGGCACCTCAATTACCAGAAAGATATTAACAATTAGCATTAGCATTATAGATACTGTAATTTCAATCTACCTTTCTAAAACGTTCAAGCAAACAGACCATATGAACTCTGGGTTAGTACTCTCTTGACAGCTGCTTTTCCTTTTTGGACTAGAGAATGTAAGGGTATGTGCATGGTGGTGTCTGCAGATGTTCATACTGCATCCTTGAAACACAAATTGAAGTGATGTGCCTAAAACACAAATGCGAAAAAGGAATGGTGATAATTGGCTATTATTACGCTCTTATTCAGTCTAAGAAATGATGAAATTTTACAGCCAAATGCTGAAGTGTGTGAAATAATGGTGAGTTCTACATTAATGTCGAATCCTGAAACCCCTTACTCATACAATTAGTTCTTACTCACTTGAGTATCAGTTCAGTTCATTGTGGCTACTTACATAAATGAGGGTTCATCACATTAATAAGGGTTTGCAGGATAAGGCTCTAATTTATCAGTCATGAATTATTGCTGAAGTGAACGAATGGGCTGAGAATGTTGATAGTACAAACGACACCATCGCAAATGGTGCATTGTAGGACCTGAGCAATGGAAAGACCTCCATTGACTTCAAGGGCTTTGGATCATGCCCTTGTGAACTGAGACCCCAATTCAACAACAAACACATGCTTAACTTTAAACATCTAAATGACCATAGACAATATTCCTGATTTATTTAGGTTCAGTATTTTGTCTGTTTACTTCTCAGATGATACATTGAGGCCCAACACTGTGATTATCAGCACTTGTAATCATGAATGCATACCTCATGGGGCTTCTCACATGCTTAATTGGGCATGGGCTTTGTAGTGAGTCGGTGTGGCTCCCCTCCTGTCCAGAAGAGGGAGCCCACGTGCCGGCACCAGAGTGGGTGGGACCACCACAGCCTGTCCCCGCCCCCCGGAAGTCAAGGGGCGGGACAGGAAGTATAAAGGCCGGCCGCCAGAGCTCAGTTGGTGCCCAGCCACCGCAGGGAGCAGACGTGCGGCCGGGAGCTCCTGGCCAGGAG